>NC_057689.1:6596983-6644483 GCF_014466175.1 Vespula pensylvanica | reverse complement strand
CATTTCCACGGTATCCGACTAACGGTTATATACCCCCGTGATTAGGCTCTCTTATGTGTAGCCGGACACACTCTGGTAAATAACTATATGAACGTTTCTCTCTTACTCTCCCCTTCACTTGTATTCTCTATCTATCCATCTATCCTTCTGTCCGTCTATCTATCTGTGTCTCTCTCTCTCTCTCGCTCTTTTATAGAGAGAAGTAGAGACCAAGATATTGTATACATATATATATATATATATATATATATATATATATACACATCCCCCTACGTGTCCTATGTATGTCAATGATCTAGGCGTTGCTTTATGGCTACGAATACGTGACGTACCATGTACATCATCTTATATGAATGTTCAATCTCGAAATACACGCTAGGTCGAGCGCGAAGGGTAACACGAACCATCGTGTGTCATTACTCTGTTGCAGACCTCTGCCTAATATAGCTAAAGTGTGTGTGAAAGAGAAAGAGGGAGAGAGAGAGAGATGCTATGAATACTATGCTCTTCATTGTCACGAATATTAACCCTTTGCAATTCTATGTATCCATTATCACGGTTCGTTATAACTTACTACTCGCGATAACGCAACAATAAACCTGTGCTCCTGAGTAAAAAAAGAAATACTATATATATATATATATAAATATAAATTGATGTGTATGAAATACATAAAATGAAGATTTTTACTTTCGAATTTTGGAAGAGAACCTACCTCATCAAATCTTATTCATTTAGAAATCTCTTTGGAACATCACCGGTCTGATCGTACTGCTGCTGTAAACAAAAGAAAAAGAGAATTATCGCTAGATAAAAAATATTGATCGAAAGTAAGAACATTATGAGAAAAAAGAAGCTTTCCTTTCTGCTCTATAATCTTTTTTATTTTAAACGCTACCAAACTTTAAAAGCTTTAACATCTAGTACATGCATATGTATGCATATCGTTCATGCTTCTTCTCTTTCTCACACCTTCTTTTTATTTTTATTTCCACGAGAGATTTATATTTGTTGACATATTGACTTGGTATGTTCGTATATCCATCGCGAGAAAAAGAGAACGATAATACATTGGTAAAAATTTTGTATCTCAATATGTATATATATATATATATATATATATATATATATATATATATATATATTTCTCCAGCATTTGTACTCGTAAAATGGAAAGCTTCGTTATTCGATCGGTCCCTTTCTCACTAAGGGTGTCGACGCGGAAGGTCGCCGGCACATCGTTCAAACCATTTGAAATTCAGATTTAGTGAAAAATAATGCCATTGAAGGCATCGCTCGCTATCGTGCGGATCGTCTCCTACATTCCAATTCACGAGATTCACGAATTCCATAGGAGGATTATTAATACTGACGGAACAATTGCAGATATCTACGTTATTGGTTGATATGATCGTATGCAAATTGCAATGCTTAATAGACTGCCAATCTGAGAAAAAACAGTGTCGATGTATAACTGTTGGACCATAGGAGACAATTCTATCACGATAGAAAAAGGAAGAGTGAGAGAGAGAGAGAGAGAGAGAGAGAGAGAGAGAGAGAGAGAGAGAAAGAGACAAAACTTTATCTCTGTTCGTTCGTAGATTTCTTGTAAATGGAAAAAAAAGATGACTTATGAATTTTTAACATCTCACTCGATAGACTGAAATATTAAACGATCGACGATTAATAACGACTGTCGTCGATTTAACGATTTTCTTTTCCTTTTTTTTCTCTTTTTTTTTTTTTATCATTATTTCCCATCGACTCGATACTTTGGAGTTTATGTTACTGCTCGATTGCTTATCGATGTTACGTTTATTTCACGATCGGAATAAAAAAGGAAAAAAAAGAAAAGAAAAAAAGAAAGAAAAAACAACAAGAGAAAGGCATGAGATTTATATGGAGCTTCCGTTTTATAAATTCGTCGGGAATGCAGCTTGCAATGAATCTAAATCTCTTCCGCGTAACTCCACAAACGATGAAACACGTTCGTGATTTGTAAATAATCGTCCACGACCTCGGAGGTTTATTGTCAAATGCTTGATGTAAATGTGAGTTAAACGATTTAAGTAAATCAGGAAAATGAATATTTGCTAATCGTAAATCATACGATATACGTGTTGTCTATTTCAGTACTAATCCTAATCTAGCAAACAATTAAAATGACCTAGATTCAAACGAATATCATTCGAATTATTTAAAATTATAAAATACATTCTATGTAATTCATCAAATCATCGAAAAATCAATCGAAATGTTTATTATCAATTAGAAATAATGAAGAATGAAAGATATCGATATATATAGAAAGAAAAGAGAAAAAGAAACTCAATGAAACAAATAGTACGATTTGTACAAATTTGTCTTTCAATGTTAGATCAAAGAAAAGGAATCATTGGCTAATACAAAAGCGACGATTCGAACGATTCGAATACATCGATACTTTTCGTAATTCGTTTCTCTTGTGATCCTACAAAAATTTTTCTCTATCTCTATCACTTTCTTTCTATCTCTCTCTTTCTCACTCTCTTACTTTCTACTACCTAGCGTTCTCGGCTTTGTCTCTATCCGCGAAACGGACAACGAAATCGGTAAGCCGCTTAGAGACTTAGCAGACCCGACGAAAATTCTAACCGTTCGGCCTGCTTCATTCTGCTAGACGAAACGCGAAACGAAATCCTTCGGCTTGTTTCTCTTCCTCTGTCGTTTCTCTCGATAGCGCTCATCTTTCTTTTCTTGTACTTCTTTTTCTCTTTCTTTTTCATTCTTTTTTTTTTGTATATACCACTTAATCACTTTATACACTTCTTATCAACGAATTTAAAACAGCCACTCAGATATATATATATATTTTATGTGTGGTATGTATGTATTTGCAGAGGCTGGTATTAAAAGAGAAAACTCGAACTGGAATAAAAAATTGAAATTTTATTCTTAAGAAAAAAAAAAGCAAAAAAGACAAAACCTTTCTCACGAAAGTTATTGCTAACTTTTAATTATTCCGATAAAAAACTTTCTTTTCGAACTCGAACCAATGATCACTCGTTAGATCGTAAACATATGTATACATGTATGATACCAAATGCAAGTTCGATGAAAAGAAAGAAAAATGAGAAGAAAAGGAAAAGAAAAAATATATATATAAATATATAATATGAGAATGGATGGTGGGAGATAGTGGGAAGAGGGATGGAAAAGGAAAAAAGGAGAAGAAGGAAACAGGAAAAAATAAGAATGTACATGCATACGTATAAAAGAAAGATGGGTGTCGACGCGAAATACTATGTTCGAACCGTAACGAAAAATCTAGATGTGAACTCGGAATAAGATGAGAAAAAAAGAGAGAGAGAGAGAGACAGACAGAGAAAGGAATAGAGATAGAAAAGAGGATAAAAAAAATAAAAGCAAGCAAACGAACGAACGTGGAAAATCGATAGGATGCGTTAGTCATTCCAACACGAAAACGAATATCGGCGAGTGAACTTTTCCAAGCTTTCGATGACACGAAGCAACAGCAGCTGCTGTATATTCTCTGTTACATAATACGAAAAGCTTTTCGAACGAGAAAAAGAGAAAGAGAAAGAATGAGAGAGAGAGAGAGAGAGAGAGAGAGAGAGAGAGAGAGAGGGAGAGAGGGAACAGCATTTATAAAAAAAAAAGAAATAAAAAAGAAAGAAGGACAAATATTCCAAAAAGGGAGAGAGCAAAAAATAGTTTATTTTTATCTAGCTTAATACCGAAATCAAAGCTTGCTGCGATCGTTAGCGCGAGCTTGCTTTGTTAGCAAATTAAAAGCGCTCGTTACGCGCAAACAAGAATGTTTTCAAGCTTTGCGTACGGCTGCCATGTGTTTATCCTTTTTCCTTCTTCTCATCTCTACCTTGATTCTCTCTTTCTCTCTCTCTCTCTCTCTCTCTCTCTTCTTCTACTTTTTATTTTTGTTACTTTTTAAACGCGACCGAAAGTAGCTTATCCATTAATTTCGTTTAAATGAGAGAACATATGAAAAGAAAGCGATTTTAGATTAAAACCTTTGAATTAAAATGGAAATATCGAAATTTCGAAATACGTCGAATGTAGTATTGATAATAACGATATATTTTTCAATAAAAGATCATTTCATTCGCTTCCGTGAACATTATAGTCAAAGTTTTACGCATACATCGTACATACATATACATATCTGTGTAATGTACATAAGTATATACGTTATCGAGACAAAGAAAAACTTGTGTAGTCGATGTTCGCCAAAGAAATAAAGAGAATTTTCTCGCCCACAAGCAAGCCTTCTCGATGCAACATTATTCTCTTTTCGCGAAACTTTAACGTTATTTGAATTTTAAAATCTAACTTCAGCCTTTACTAAAAGTTTTCACATCGAATGAGAGAAACCGTGACTTATCAGATGATCTCTCATGGTATATAAAAATATCATATACAGTGATCTTTTGCTAACGATTATTTTTCTTTTATCTTTTTTTTTTATTTATTTTTTATTTATCTATTTTTTGTTTTATCCTTTTTTTCTTCATCGAACAGTACGATTTCCGTTTCGTTACTATTTATTTTCATGAGTAAATATGTCATGTTCAATACTCGATGATATTTTCAAAAGTATTCACGACAAGAAGAGATCGCTCGTGTCCTTTCCTCGTTTCAACTTCGACATCGAGAACGAAACATTCTTCGATTCCACCGAAGGAAAGTACCACCGAATAATACGTATGTAGATCCTTCTTCGAAATTTAATATTCCTTGGAGAATAGAGGAAAGAGATAGTTCGGCTTTTTAAATCATTTCAATGAGAGACTATGTGAACAGACTCGTTTGATTTTCGTTCTGAATCCATGAACCAAAAATTTTATAAAATTCAAATGCAGATATATATATGTGTGTGTATAGATGAATATATGTATAAATATAGATATGTATTGAGAATATATCAATAACAAGTTGTTATAATATTATACGTGTATATACACTTATTATTATAATATTATTTTGTTGTATCCAAAATAATGTATATGTACATATATGCACCATAGTATACAGCCTATATAATATTTTAATAAAATTAATATTTTAATAAAATTATTTAATAAAGTAATTTTAATTAAAAAATATTTTAATTAATTATTTTAATATTATAATTGCATATAACAACTGTATTAATATCCAAAAGATAACAAGATATAATAATATATATATGTGTGTGTATATGTCTGTACCCACTTATCTGATTAAAATATTTTAATATAGATACCTACACTGAAAAATTATATGCAACCATTCATTAACAAATATTCATGTAAATAGAAACGTTCATTTTTCATTTCGTCTTTCTCTTCCAAACTACAATATTATTAACGAATGATTCGACTACGCTTTGAGAAATCATAAAAAATAATCATTGAAGAAGAATTTACTATAGGTATGTATAGATATCGAAATAAAATGAAGAAAAAGAAGAAAAATAAAAGAAAAAAGATCAAGAAACATAAGAGAAAAGATAAAGAAACGTAACATTTTCGGTACATCGATCCTGTGTTCACCGTACGTATATCTGAAAAATGCATTTGTAGCTTGCACGACCTGACGAAACCCGCTTCTTTACAGTTCCCAAGATGACTTTCTATTCTCGTTTTGTTTCCAACTTCGACGATAAGTTTACACGCCGGCGTGCCAGCAGTTCCTAACGGAATGCTCGATGTTTCAAATATCGCACATTTCTTTTCGTAAATATACGCCGAGCTCTCGAAAATTATTTCAATATCATTCAAGACTGAATAAATTTCTCTACGTTGAATAAAATACCTCAAATTATGTTAATATATGTAGTTATTACAAATATTATTATGTAGATATTACAAAATTACGAAAGAAGTATTTCAAAAATTTAACCAAAAAAAAAAAGAAAAAGGAAACATTTGAAAACTAATTATTAATTAATTCACTAGTCCATAAAATATAAAATCTATTAAATGTATAAATCTAATTTTTATCATTTTTTCTATATACATATACATTCAAAATACTCTTTCTCTGCCTCTTATTGTTTAAATCTAGAAAAATTTATTCACTTTGAGAAAACGTTCGATCATTTTCGGGACTCACTGTAGATATACGTATATCCTCTCTCCTTCTCTTTTCCCTCCCTCTCTTTCTCTCTCTCTTATAGAGCCAACATTACTCGCGCACTTTTAGAAGAGTAACCACCGAGTCCGTTCGAAACTTTATGAAACCTTTCGTCGTTTCGCCCAGCTCTCAACTCTTGCGGCCCAACTTTTCCTCCGCGTAACGATTTTTCTCCGATCTCTCTTCTTCTCCGACTACCTTTTAATATCCTTTCCAGAACGCGTTGAAAGCAAAAATCCAAAGGTACACGTTCATCCTCGTCGAAAAAAATCGAAGTAATCTATAAAATATCGATAAGACGTTTTACGTCGAATTGAAATTGATTTAGGTGGAAAGCAATGTAACAGAAGAGAAAAAAGAAATTAAGAAAAAAAGAAAAAAATAGCTAGTATAAAAATATTCTTCAACTCTCTCGTTGTTTTCAACGATCCGAGAATTACGATAAAAATCTGTGTGTATGCCTGCGATGAATCTCAATAAAAAAAAACTTTCATGCTAAATCGTTTGTAAAATTATTTATCGTTAAAAATTCTGTAGAATTCGCAGTTTGTTCATTATTCATTTACGTATCTACAACAAATCGTATGATACCACGATGAAAGAATCCATGAAAAAATACGTAAATGATATCGCTAATGATTCACGATAATCGCTCGAATGTATGCCAGAGATTCCTAGCGATCGTAAATACATATACATATGCATGTATATACGTATATAGAGTAAATATATATACACACACAAACGTATTTCATTATTCATTCTCGCAACGATATAAAGCGTAACAATATACATAGATACATACATACATACATCCGTACATACGTATATATATGTATATACATATATAAATAAACATTTATATGTGTACATAGATATAGATATCTACATCGAATCGTATCGTCCAAACGAATTTAACGTCGATAATTGTCGACGGACGTGTTTGTCGTTATCATTAGCGCTGCTTTCCAACCCCTACACATTCAACCCTCTCGTTCAACCTCTCTCTACCGTTTACTTAATAATTTGTAATCAACGAATTATACGAATAGACAACCCGAAACGAGAGAAAACAATATAATGAAAATTATAGTCGCCGAGTTATTCGTCCTATCTTCTCCCGAAAATGATTCCTGCATTTCTCTCTACTCTTCATTTTAATTAATAAATCCTATTAGAAATAAACAAGAAATTCATCCGATAAACAAGCGTTCTATTTATATGAAAATGCAATGCGAGTATATATATATAATAAAATAACATTTCATTTGTCTTTCATATCAATGAATGACACTTTTCTATAAGAAAAACAAAAACATCATTCAATTTATTACTAAATCAATTTACGATAAAAAAAAGAAAAAATTTGTATATACATATATAGTAGATGTAGATATTTTTATACCTATTTTCAAAAACTTTTTAAATCATTTCTCCCATCAAATTAATATACTATCGATATTTAATTTCGAGAGAATGGTACAAAGAGAGATAGAGATAGAATGCAGGACATTCTGCGACAGTCCTAGTTCCATATCGGCTTTCATAAGTGCATTACCATGCTTACCGTTTGATTAAATTCGCCGATGTATGGATCGGGTCCTGTAAAGTGATATTCGAATCGATCAATCGCACCACCCTATTTTCACCTCTTCTACCCCTCTACCCTTCCTTTCTCCGCCCGTCCACCCTGTCCTCCACTTTCCAATACGCCCTACAAAAGCTGAAGCGAGAGAGAAACAGAGAGAGAGAGAGAGAGAGAGAGAGAGAGAGAGAGAGAGAGAGAGAGAGAGAGAGAGAGAGAGAGAGAGAGAGAGAGAAGGAATTTTCGATGTCACGAAACAGGAGGATCAAGAGGGTAACACGAACCGTTCGCGCTTTTCAATTCTCGTTGGCTACCGTGTTTCGTTTCTGGCAAAGAAAAAACAATTACAAGCTTGTTACGTTTACGAGTTCAGAATAGTGAAGATATAGGACTTAGAGAAGTTAAAAGATCGTTTATTATTCCGTATCTAAGAGATAATCCGATTTCGAGTGAACATCGATGGATGGATGAGTATAATGTGCATGTTTGATGTATGTGTGTGTCCGTGCACGAACGCCTAGATATATACGTATTTACTTATGCGTGCATATGTTCGTGGCTTTTGTTTGATTCAAAAGAGAACGCAATGAAAGATGTAATAGCTAATTTCGTAACGCATCTATTGTTCGATAGATCGTTTGAAATATAAAATGAAAGAGAATCGATAGAGTTAATATTGTATAATGATTTTACTTTAGATTTTTCATTTATATTATATTATATAAGTATACGTGAGTTTTTCTTTTCTTTTTCATTTCTCTTTTTCTTCTTCTTTCTTCATTCGAAGATAGTCATTATTACATAATATAGAGGAAGAATAAGATGAAATGAAATTATTAAAGAGATGAAATTTCGAATTTGTATAAGATGTGAAATAAAGTATGAAATTGGAAAGTAGAATGAACGAAGGTTTCTCTTTGGTATTCCTCTTTTTCTATTTCTCTCTCTCTCTCTCCATTTCTTGTTCTTACTTTTTTACCTAACATCTTTTCTAGGATTTCAGGTTTCATTATTTTCTCTATTACTAACAGAGCAATTCGAACTATTTAACGATAAGGATTCTTAAAAGTAAAAAAATAAAAACGTGGAGAGAAAATGAGAAAGTGCATCTCGCTTAATCAATTATCTCAAATTCTCCGAAAAAAAAAAAAGAAAAATTAACTTGATCGACAAATTATCGATTTCAATAATCATTTTGAAAAAAGGAAACTATAAACAAACCATTAACCGTTTAATTACTGAACTCAATGAAATTATTAATGATATGCATATTATAAAATTAATTACAATTTTATCGAATAAAAAAATATTAAATTCATTAACAGGAATTACCAAGGAATTCATCGAAAAGCTTAACGATTAGATTTAAATCCTGGCCAAAACTAAACCTAAATACGATTAAACTAAATCTAAACTAAACTTAATCCAATGATTAACAATTTACATACCCTTTGATTGATCAATTAGGTAAGTACTAATATTACCGAATAAAAAAGATATTAAATCTGTTAACAAATTATCCATGAATTGGTTTGTGAAGCTTAATAGTTTCATTGAAATCCTAGAACCTGAATTCAACGAAGGACCGCAAATGATTGGTAGAAAAAAAAATGCATCACGCTCTTTGATCGTGAATACACATTCAACCAACCAGCCAACCAACCATCCAACCAGCCAACCAACCAGCGCCCTCCTCATACATCCATACACATACACAAATATAGACGAATATAATATACATAGACACAAGTTAACTATTTTGCAGCTCGTTAATGGTACACGATCGGTAACGGTCGTACATGCGGGCCATCGCCGACGAACCAACGAACGAACGAGCGAGCATTGGTGCATTATGCGCTCTCGCGCACTGAGATTATCCATTCGGCGTATTATCTGGCTGGTCCGAAGTTGCGTGGGTGTCATCCTCGCTTTCCGGATATATGCGTGAGAGCAGAGCAACCGGCGTATACGTACACCGCGGCGAACCTCGAAATTAACGGGCAGTGAGCGTAATTATTTCAATGGTCACAGTGGTTAGTTCACCGAACGACCTACATTTCGTCCAGCTACCTCATTCCTCCTCCCTCCTCCTGTCCCCTCCTTACCCCCAATTTGTCCACCTTCTCCTCTCTTTACACCCCTTGTACCTCTAATATTCAACATTACCGACACAGTGATCCCTACATTCGAAATATATCCTAATTCTGTTAAATTAATAATCATCGATCATGCGTTACATTTATACTTATTGCTCTCTCGCTCTCTCTCTCTCTCTCTCTTTTAGATACGCATACACATGCGTACTCACACACACAAAAACAGACGGTCAGACAAACACAATCTCTCGCACTATGTTCTCTATATCTATACATCCGACGAATCATCGTGTAATAACTTAGATTACATTTTATCGGAAATCAATAGTAGTGATCTAATGTTTGTAAAGGGAAAATATTGACCAATCTTTTTAGATACCATCGTATATCGGATGTATGTTTATTTTAATTTGAAAAATAATAATAATAATTATAAGCTATCAAAATATTTGATCGAGTAGAACAAAAATATGTTATTCAAAGGTTTCGTAAAAGAACTTATTGTTCGTATCGTTTGATGCGTGATATTTCGATGCGGGCTATTCTTCTCCTCTTTTTTTTAAGTTTTTTTATATATATATATATATACATAAATACAAAAACATCGGACCACGCATGACATAATGCTAGAAAGAGAGAAAGAGAGAGAGTTGTAGGAAAACTCCACTAGAGAGAAGAGATAGAAGGTTTAGAAACGCGCATTGAACGAAATTGAAAAGCTCGTCCCGTTGCTTTTTGTATGCCGAAAAAAATAAATCCTCGCTCCGCTTTGCGTACACGTTGCTTATTAAAAAGTGAGGATAATGAAACCCTCCTCTACTATTACGACGACGACGACGACGACGACGATGACGACGACGACGACCACTCGAAAAAAAAATGAGAGAGAGAGAGAAGGAAAGAGAGAGAGAGAGAGAAAGAAATAGATAAAAACACGCATCACATGTGTGAAAAAAGTGTGTATATGTACAATATATATATAAAATACACAAGTATGTGTACACACACACACACACACACACACATATATATATTCTCTCTTTCTCTTTGCATTTCCCATACGTTTCGTCGCGACATCCTTCGCTGTGGGAATCGCCGTTAATACGAGTCGCCGCTTATCGAAACGCGTCTGTGATCCTTTTGAAAAGCTTCGATGTATGTATCTACGTATATATCCTATCGGAGCTTTCGAAAGCTCCCGATAGCGAACATAACGAGAGTACCTACGTACTATATATTCTGCTTACGTATATCGAAAATCACTCTTCCGTAAAACGTAGGACTCGTTTACCCTTCTTCCTTTTTTCAATCCCAACACGACATATATCGCGTACTTGTTTAAATTTCCGAAAAAATCTCTATTGATTTATGCATATTTTGAAATAATTCGGATAAGATATCGTGAAAATATTAATAACGTAAAAATATTATAAATGTTAACATATATCCACATATAATATACATATATCGTTAATACATATTTTGTTACTTTTAATTCTTTGCACTATGAAGTCATTATTGAATTTTGATATATGAAACGGAGTTAATTGAAAAATTATTTCAATGATATATGATGTACGTACACTTACTTACGTATATATAAAATATCAAAAACAAAAAAATCAAATCACCGATTTGAAAAAAAGAAATAAAATAGAGAAGTAATTAAAACACACAATTGTAATGCAAATAATAAATTAGGAAACAATGTATTCGTTGATCTTCTTGTTTTTGATAATAAATATTATTTATTTTTGATTAGTCTTACGACGATAACGAGATTTCATTTATTTCGCAAAAAGGAGGAGCAACAGAGTTACATCACTAGGAAGTTACAAAAGGGAACATTGAAGGAAAGGAGAGAAAGAGACAGAGACAGAGACAGACAGAGAGAGAGAGAGAGAGAGAGAGAGAGAGGGAGAGAGAGAGGAAAGCACGTCATCGTCGACTCAATTGATGTGACTATGTTCCAGTTCAAGTATACTGGACCGTTCGTCTGTCCACGTTCAAAGGAGTTTGACTCGTTGCTTCTGAGTATGGCAGCATAGAACTCCGACTTTGAAATTGACTGCTAACAGACTACTCGTTCTCTTCCTAATAGAGAAATGCCTTTACAATGGAATGTTAATCCTTAGAAATGATTACTTTTTCAAGCGAAAAAATAAGAAAGAGAGAGAGAGAGAGAGAAAAGGAAAGAAAAACTTTTCCCGTCGAATATTGACGTTTATAACAGAACAATGAAATTTAATGAGAGAAAACGCAATAGATATATCGTATTAACAAACGAATGGCGATTTCTCGTTATTAAAGAGGAGCTAACATATTAATCTATGTCCGAATTTATTGTGAAAATTTCTAAATTATATTCCATAACGTACAGTATATAATACAAAAACAAAAAAAAATGAAAAAAAGAAAGGAAATTCGATATCGATGTTACAATGACAAATCAATTTGTAAAGTATCATATTTTAAATTCTTGAAACATGCGAACATATACAATAAATCGAATAAAATTTAATCGAACAATTTAAACAACTTTAGTATAATATCATATTTTCTTAAATATAAGATAGATCGATTGAGAGCCTATGAGAAACGTGAAATTATGATAGCATTAGACTGCTACATTTATCACCATTTCAAAAGATACATAGACCTTAGATAGATCAGACAGATGGATTCTCACGCTTGCTTGGAATAGTTAGGATAGACGAGCACACGGCTGCTACTGATGCTACTACTGCTACTGCTACTAGTGCTACTGTTACAATGGCAGCAATATCACGAAATTATTAATCCGACTGCACCGGTGCACGCGGACGTTTCGGGTCGTCGCACGTCCAGACGCCTGTTCTCTCTCTCCCTCTCTCTCTCTCTCTCTCTCTTTCATTCATTCAGAGCTGGATTTCTCTCTCTCTCTCTCTCTCTCTCTCTCTCTTTCTCTCTCTCTCTCTCTCTCTCTCTCTCTCTCTGTCTCTCTTTGTCTCTCTTTGTCGCTTCTGCTCCCTCTTCCTCTGTCTAGTGGTCTCGTAGTAGAACACGAAATATCTCGTACGTACGTTTCGTTTTACGCACAGATACCAACCAGAAAGAATGAGTATACACAGAAACAGGCACCGGCACACGCACACAAACTTGACAGGAGGAGGGTGAGCAGAGATGCGGCGCAATTAATGGGCGAATGCCAGCGAGATAACAACCTCAACTTTTTTAATAATAACGCGTGTTTTTTCGCGACCCTGCGACATGCGCTCCCGTTAGGAGCCACTTTGGATTATTTCGCAATGCCGTCCTTACCCGTCGCCATTTCTATCAACCCTCTCTCTACTCTTTCCACTATCGGCGATCCTTCTCTCTCTCTCTCTCTCTCTCTCCTTCTCTTGTTTTCTCAAAAAATAAAAAAATAATAAAAAATAAATAAATAAAAAACCTATGGCAAAAAATATTCCCTTGTTAAATTGAAATCGTTTCGAAACAAAATTTCCCTATAAAACGCTCCTTTTATCTAGATACGCAGATGTTAGGGGAAAAAAAAAACGTAAATCGAACGAAAAAAAAAAAAAAGAAAAATAAGAAAAGATCAGAAATATTAATTAAAGATGAATAAAATTTATATAAATGGTCGGAAATGTACGTAATACACGTCTTGAATAATTTGATTAAGCGAGACGAAGATCAAACGTGGGAATATTCATTCGATTGCCACGTCAAGATTATATCCAGTTCAAAAAATAATCTCGAAGAAAAATTACTCCAACTGAAAGATCTTCCCTTTTGCTCCGATTCCTCGATTTATCTCTCAAAAGAAAATGAGAGAAAAAAAGAGAGAGAGAGAGAGAACGGCGACAAAGAAGACGACGACAACATCGCGATTTCCCTTCGTATTTACAGCGAAAACGTCATTTGCGACGCACGCGAGCAAATAAAAGAAAGATAAACTACGTGATAAAGAGGGAGATAGAGATAGAAAAAGAGAGAGAGAGAGAGAGAGAGAGAGAGAAAGAGAGTGGGAGAGGGAGAAAGACAGCATTAAATTACAAAATAGTTTCGTGGTAAATAACGAGAAGAAAGTTTGCCTGGAGCTTTGGATGAGCTCTTCCCTGTCGCTTTCTTAGGTCCTCTCCGAAATATATACACACATACATACACACACCCACACAAATATCTAGAGAGTACTCAACTATGACACATGCTCATCCCACAACATTCTCCTTTATTTCTTTCCTTCGTAAGAGGCTCCTCCATTGCTCGTCGTGCTGCGGTCGAATCGAATTTAATTACCGATGTGCAGATATTTACTTCGTACACCTAGCAACTACGAAGAGTCGCGAAGAAAGATGGTGAGGGTGAAGAAGTAAGAGAGAAAGAGAGAGAGAGAGAGAGAGAGAGAGAGAGAGGAAGACGACTGGAGAGAGGTAGGACGACTGGAAAGCTCGTTAAAAATTTAATTTTGCACGATGACGGAACTCCTGCTATCCTCTTCCTCTCCTTCCTCTCTCTCTCTCTCTCTTTCTCTCTTTCTCTCTTTCTCTCCTTGCCTCTTCTACTTTCGCTTCACGCTTCAGACAGTACGTCACTTCAGAGGTCATACGATGTTTTCTACGAAGATTTTTATTTAACGATGCGAAGATTAACGAGAGCCCATCGATCTTGCTTCGTGTTTACGAATACACGTTACGTTCGTTGATTTTCGAGTGTAAAGTATAAACATGAATGAGAAGGAGAAAAAAAGAGAGAGAAAGAGAGAGAGAGAGAAAAAAAGAAAAAGAGATAAATATTAAGTATCACGTATTTCTTTATGTAGATAACACGTGTGAACGTATGATACAGTTATTATCAAAGTCGGAAAAGCAAGATTGGAAAGATCGTATCAATTTTATCTTTAACTCGTTAATTTACGTCGTGAACGCGAATATCGCCATCTTTTACCGGTCGTGTGATAAATCGATCGATTCCTGCCGCGTCCTCCAATTATTTCGGCCACTCGACGCTCTTCCGATTGCTACAATGTTATAGCGGACACGTTTGAAATGGCGAACGCGATCAATACGTTTCGCACGTTCTTTATTCTCTCTTTCGACGACGATCAAATTGTCACCCTACATAACAAATATATGTGTGTGTGTATGTGTGTGTACGTAGATATGTAATACGATGAATTATTTAACGATTCCAAAAGGGAAAGGTTTTGTTATATAAATATACTTTATCGAGAAATTAATTTCATATGATTTCATCAAATTATCATTAAAAATCACTTTTCAGTTCGTTTTTCATTTACCGATATTTTTAATCGACGGTTTATTACTTATACTCTCATAAAATTATCGGCGCAAAATTTATTCTTATGACCTATACGTAATGGACGATAGAACGAATACAGTAACGTTTACAATAGTTTAATAATTAATCTTTCTTAACGGTGATAATCGTTTGATAGTAATGTACGATAAAATATTAAGAGGTCGCCATTTTCTATGTTTAATTATTCTATAATTACTAATTACCTAGTTTGATGATCGTTGATTATTTTAAAGTTCTACGCCATATTGCTCCTTTCTTTCCTGCCTCTTACGGGAGATGTTGTCGCTTCGAAGGTCCACGATGAAAAGAAGGAGAGATATGACTCACGAGAAGGTTAACTTTGAAGATCACTTTGTAGATGTTTACATATTTTCTACTATTGATCGATCAATAATAAGATACCGATTTCATCAACAAACCCACGAATTGTATTGTTTACATTTTCATATGTTATTATATGTACATTTACCTTTTCACACAATGTTCTCTCCGATAAAATGATCATTATATTAATGTAATATTTTTATTATTAACATAATTCTCATAAAATAATTTATCGTTGTTAATTTAAATGATCCTTATTCATTCGCTATTATGATCAAACTTATCTCTTTTTCATTAAACATTCACTAAAAGCAATTCAATAAAAAACTATATATATATAATTTTAAACTATTCTTTTTCTTTTAGAGTTAATATATTAATTTTTTCAGCGATATCATGTATAGAAAAATTATAACCACGTAACGACATTGTTTCTCGTTAATCATATAATAAGAATCGAAAGATGACATTTTATTACAAAAAAAAACAAGAAATGTCGATGAAAATCTCTACGAAGATATTCCTAATTTCGATAGAGAAGAAAGAAAGAAAATAAAGGAAGGAAGGAAGGAAGGAAGGAAGGAAGGAAGGAAGGAAGGAAGGAAGGAAGGTGGGAAAGATAGTATATTAAAGTGATTTCCGTTGGCTACGACTAGGTAAGCTACCCTTTTCTAGTCTTCGCACTTGCTTGTCCGCCAAGTTTCGCGAACTTACAAACTGCTGACTACACACTCGCTTTCAGAAAACTTTTCGACGATCACCATGCCATGAGACTGTATCTATCCCATACTATATCATTCTCTTCCTCTTTTTCTCCCTCTCTCTTTCTTTTTCTAACTGTTCCTCCTAATGCATCTCTATTCTTCTTCGCTTCGGACATTTTCAATAACAACTTCGAAAGAAAGAAAAAGAGATAAAAGATCTTTCGATAAAGTCCGTAAATCTTTGCACGAGAAAAAACGCGTTCGAAAATATTATTTATCATTCTCCAAAAAGAAAAACGAAAAAATAAATCACAAAAATGTATTTAACAAATGATACCTAATAAATGATACCTACCAAATGATACATAAAGATCTTGTTTCTTTCTTAACTTTTATTCTTAATTGATGAAGGCAAAACAGAAATGCAGTTTTCTCATACAAACTCATAGTTCCTCACATTTCAATTAATTCGAAGTCGAGTTTGTCGATAATAAGAAGAACGATTGTCGGGAATAACGTTTCCTCTCTTTCTCTGTATATCTATCTCTCTTTTTTTCCGTCCTTTTTCCTTTTTTTTTCTTTTTTAATCCAGTCAGAACGTAATCGCAATTATCTCGGTACCGTTACGTCGAAAGCCGCAGCAAATTGCGGATGGTGGATCGAAGGGCTCGTACTTTCCCGACTACCTTTGCTCATACCTTTACGCTCGTTACCTCACTGGACTAAGTAAGTGGAAGGGAATAGATAGGACTCTATAGAACGTCAGGTGGTTAGGGAAGCTCGTAAGTGTGTATGTAATACCGAGTGAAAGAGAAAAAAAGAAAATCCAGTCAGTTCTCATATCGTCAGAGTTTTGCTGACGTCAAGAAGAAGAATATTTCGAAATTCAAGGCCGAATGATTTTATGGAACGTTTCGCGCCTTTTCCCCGTTAAACGAGCACGATTATTCGCCCGACGAACGTTAAAAGGTTTATTCCGTTCTCTCTCTCTCTCTCTCTTTTTCTCTCTTTTTCTCTCTCTTTTTCACTCATTCTCATTCACTCTCATTCCTTCTTCCAAAATATCAATTTTATTTGCCGCCGAGATTTTATATTTCACGCTTCGAATTTTTTCTTTTTCTTTTTTTTTTTTTTTTTTTTCTTTTATTCGTACAAAACTTTCAACGTGAGAAGCAATAATAATAATTATGATTTCTTTTTATCTACGTTTATTCGAAGATTCGAATCATTTGATTAAAACTTTTTCTCAGTTTACTAATTGCTATCGATCGTTTCTATAAGAAAACGTATAAATGATATCTATATATAAACCTTTCTCGGTAGAATTTCAAAGGCAGAGAAAAGAGTAAGATGGAAAAAATAAAAGGACGAGATTCGTGAGGATCAAAATCTTCCTTCTTCTTTGCATCGTCGTATCGAATTCCGTTTGATTTTTGAATGTCCCACGACATCCTTTGAAATAGAAGGAAGAAAGAAGAAAGAGAGAGAGAGAGAGAGAGAGAAAGACAGCGTGCAAAAAGTTCGAGGAAGAATTTCACTTCGTAAAACTTAACGGCCGGACGAACTAATGAAGTATCTCGAATCCCTCGAAAGTCAACAAAGTTTCATTAAGGCGGAAGTGGCTCTTACTACTCTATGCAGCCGCTTTTCCTAAATGAGTACCCGCCTTGGTAAATTAAATCGATATTTCTCCCAACTTATCGTCCTCGATAATCCAACGAAATACGAAATATACAAGCACTGTCACGTACGATCTTCGATTAGAAAATTGAAAGGACAATTTTCCAAATTCAAAATCTCTTTCAACTTCGTTACTACGTTAATTAAATTGTTTAAGAAAAATTTCTTTGACTTTTACGCAAAAGTCGACCTTTTAAAACGAGCAAAAGTTCAATGATATAAATCTTTATTATCCTATCGAAAAAGAAGACGTTTACAAGGCGAGAAAATTTAGCTTCGACATCAAGGGTACAATCCAATTTTTTCTATCATCTTCTTTCCTTTGTCCAACCTCCGTCAGCAACACTTCCCACATCCCCTTACCCTTCCATCCTTATACAAGGCTTCTACCATCCTTTCATCCTACCTCTTACTACCTTTATCCTCCGTTGGAGGCAATTACCTATGCAAAGAGGCGAAAAAGTAACGCCCGACTAGACGCATCGACACGATCTTCTCGTTCTACCATGGCTGGAGGTTTAACCTTCTCTTCTTTCTGTCTGTCTGTCTGTCTCTCTCTCTCTCTCTCTCCCTCTCTCTCTTTTCTTTTCGTCTACCCTTTGAAAAAAGAAAAAGAAAAGAAAAAGAAAAAAAAATCTACAGAAAGAAATGAGACTATCCGATATGAACTTGATAAGAATGCTGACTAACGACGTCATCGAGATTATAATAATTACAATTCGTTGAATAATTAGTCCTGAATAATTCAACGATCTTTTGCTTTATAATCCTCACGATGCCTCCTTAATTACAAATTCGAAAATTGCACGTTACGTTCTCCCGGTTGGGTAAACATTTTTAACGATCGACAAATTATGATTCCTAGGAAATTTCATTGAAATTAACGATCGATATTATTTACGAGCAAAGGACTCGAAAATTTTCGAATTATCGAGAAACTGTTAGTTGGAGTATCAAAGAATTACGATAGAAATTCGTGGATTAAACATCGTGCATTACGAGGTAAAAGAGAGCGAAATAGTTCTAGATAGATGAGAAAGTCCGGAAGGAAGGACGTAACGGGCAATAAAGTGCCTAAAGAGCGTGAGAAGGGATCTAAATTTCACTTTGCCGCGAAGCATAAACAGGAAATTCCTTTAAGCTTTGATCGGCGAGTTTTACACGGGACCTCCTTAACGGTCTCCTATAAAGCGGCTATGCAAACCTCTTCCCGAAGAACGTTTTGCGATAAAGAGCGATAAGACACGCCGATCCACCTCGACTTACCACGCTATTCCACTATGTACGGGGTGTCTCTCTTTTTTTTTTTTTTTGATACTTTATTTTGAATAAGTTCTTATTTTTTTTATTTTTATTATCATCATATCGTTAGAACTCGTTTCAAAGAATGACATCGACGAATTTATATATTCGATAATAAATTTTCTGAAAAATGAAGGAAAGATATGAGAATATTTTTTCTTCGTCATTAAAACAATGTCGATAGAAATCGAAAAATGTCGATTAAAAAAAGACCCTCGTATGTGTATATAGTATATATACATACACGTGCATAAAGACATCGTCTCATGCTGCGATTAATCGTTCGTAAAAATATGAAAAATAATTTGGTATATCCCTTGTGCGTGTATCATAGAATTTTAACATCTCACTAGGCGATTTGATTCGAAAGGAACAAGACGTACGTGCTTAGAGTCTATTTCTCGCGGCTTTTATGGATCTCTCTTTCTCTATTTCTCTCTCGAAGAGACACTCATAAAGCGGCTTATTAATCGTTCTTGGTTTTAACGATTCCCTTGATGACCCTACGAGAATCGTAGATCGCCATTAAGAAAAGTTAATGCGATTACAAAAGAGATGATTCCTTCGAGATACAATGTAAGTACCTATTTTTTTCTCTTCTTATTTTTTTTCTTTTATCTGTGATCTTAAGAAAAACTTTGCTCGTTCGGACTGTGCGTTCACTTCCCAATTAACTCAATCGAAAGCTCTTCTATGTAATGCAACTTCTTTACGATAGAAAGAAAAAGAGAGAGAGAGAGAGAAAGAGAGAGAAAAAAAGAATTCGTTTTCACGAGACAAAAACGAGGTGATCGAACTTAACGAGTAACAAGATACTATCGAAGAGAGGGATCAATGAAGAAAAAAGAAAAATAGAGAGAAAGAGAGAATGAAGAGAGAGTGAGGAGTTCGTGAGACAATGAAAAAGAATATCGAAGTACCGGAATATTCGTTACCGGTCTGAGAACGAAAGATCGAGACTTTAAGTTCAATCGAAGTGAGAGAGAAAAAGAAAAAGAGAAAAAAAGAGAGAAAAATACAACGATGACTCTTCTATGAAAGAGATTCGACAATAGATGCGATTCACAATAAATCGAGACGAGTCTAATTAATCGCGGTCAACCGACGAAGATCGAGCAAAAGAGAGAGTGAGAGAAAGAGAAAGAGTTTCAGTCCATTGAACGATGAAGATGTCCTATCAACCTTAAATTAACCAACACGTTCGACCGGTCCTCGACGATTCGGTTCATGAGACTCGAAAATAATTGAAATTTAAGACGTGAAACGAGCGTAACGACGACGACGACAACGACGACGACGACGACGACGACGACGACGACGACGACGACGACGACGACGAAGTAAACCACCTCCTCCCTCTTAGCCGTTTTCTCCTTCCACATCGCTCGTCATTGCTTCGACTCGATTCGATCCAATTAAGCGCCAGACCCCAAGGGTCCACATTGGTGCTTTTTCAACGAAGGCCTGGAGGACCTTCGATCTTAACGCTCCCACAAGACTCTTTCAACCTTTTCCTCTTTTACCTTTCTCTCTCTCTTTCTCTTTCTCTCTCTCTCTCTCTCTCTCTCTCTCTCTCTCTCTCTCTCTCTTTCTTTTACGCACACATGCTCTAACTTTACCTTTCGTTCATTTTCCTTTCTTTTTTTCTGAACGTGATGTCAATCTATACCTAGTCGAGTGGAGATCATCAAAGTAATTTATTTTTCTGAAGAGGAACTACGAAAATCAATTTTACCGAAAGAATTTTCAAGTGCATGCATGTATGTGTAAAGAAAATTGATTTCCAAGGGACGAAACATATAAGAACTGTACCAACGTGTATGTGTATGTGTATGCAGTGCATACATATATCATGAGAAAAATGAATTACATGTTATTTTAATAATGGTTCGTTTCTTTCTTATATTCCACAAATTCTCCCCCAATGACCCTCATCTTCCT
The DNA here is from genome assembly GCF_014466175.1 of Vespula pensylvanica. Lineage (NCBI taxonomy): Eukaryota > Metazoa > Arthropoda > Insecta > Hymenoptera > Vespidae > Vespula > Vespula pensylvanica. Next base: position 6,623,409 of record NC_057689.1, on the reverse strand, counting down.
TGTCCACCCTTTCTTCCTTTCGTCCTCTTACCCTTCGTTTGAGATAGACGGTCGATCCTCGAAACTACTACGAGCTAAGGGAAGTAACCGCAGCAGCGTAGATACCATTAATCTCCCCTGCCAACAAATTAGATCCAACCCATACGATTTTCAGGATCCTGATCTCACTGGAATTACGATTAGGGTCATCCTTAACTGTTCCTTCTCTCTCTATCTTTCTCTCCCTCTCTCTTTTCCCTCTTTTCTCAATGTCTTCGAAAATCTTTCAGAAAAACTCGTCCAACATTTTCCGAAACATCATTCAATGTAGTGTACGATAGTACGATAGAGAAAAAAAACTGAAAAATGAAAGATAGAGGAAGAAGAAATTTGAAAGAAATAGATAGAGAATATTTTTGCACGTTAAAGAAAAAAAAAAGAATAAAAGAAGTAGAGGAAAAAAACAAAAAAAAATAGAAGAAGAGAAAGGAAAAAGAAAGAAAGAAAGAAAGAGAGAACGTTCGTGCGGGTACGAGTCGGCTGACAACGGAATAATGAACTGCGACATATAGAAGGGGAACGGTATTGTTCTAAATTGAGAAGGCCGATTTAAAAAGCGCGCCCTCGCTTGTACGCGATCGTGGGAGTTAGTTTAAGGGCGGGAAACGTAAGAGGAACGTATAAAACACTCTATGCAAACGTAGGTACATACGTACATATGTCTACGTAGCTATAATATACGTGTTTCATTAGCAGCACTCTAGATTTCGTATCTAGTATTTTTTAAGTATCTACTAACGAGTTCGATTGTTTTCCACGATCAACATTCGCATTTTTAAATCGTCCATCTTTTCTCGTAATAAACGAACCGACCTATATTCTCGTAATATTCTCTATTTGCGAACCGTCGAATTCATTCATATTGTTTCTCTATCGAAATACAAAGATGAAAGAAAGAAAGAGAGAGAGAGAGAGATAAAAGAAAGCAAAAAATACACGTCAATTGCGTTACATCCTCGTTTATTACACTGTTCGATGTATCGTTAACGTCGTTCATTAACGACTATTGTCCGGAAGCTAACGGTAAATCGTATTCGTTTCTCGAAATTAATGTACGTGCATAATGTATCGGTTGCCTATTGAATAAACATTTGCCCAGGTACAATGGGAAAATAATTCGTACGTCGATAATCACGATGCAACGGCACCATAGAAAATCTATGCACGTATGTATGTAGGTATTATATATATATATATATACATATATATGACCCATTCGCCGATAGCGAACGATCTCACGCTAAAATTAGCTGCTAAGTCTTTGAATCGGAATTTTACCAATTATACAAATTTACTTTACGTTAATGTTATACGCGATCATTCTTTCTCTGTCTCTTTCCTTCTCTCTGTCTATCTATTTATCTATCTATCTCTTTTTCACTTTAACGTTATAAATACGTTCTCCGAACGTATTTGTGCAGTTTAACGAGCTTCTACCATCAAAGTATGAACATTTATTTAAATTTTTAACAAAAATAATGATGAAAAAAAGTTCGTGGAATCGTTCCAATTTCCGTCGTTCAATGACGCTCGAGTCCTGCGAATGTTTTTTAACATTGCGAGCGGGTCGATACTTAATAGGAACGAGACGAAGAAAGCGAAATACAAAATTGAATCAGAAATGCAGACTACGGCAAGCACGAGCTACGGGAAACGTAGAGGAAAGAGAGAGAGAGAAAGGGAGAGAGGGACCATCGGGTTGTGCTTCCGGCAAGTGGGACATAATACAATTACCAGCGACTCAAATCGCATTCCCGAGAATCGAGTTTGCGGTCGAACGAAATGGTCAAGTCGTCATAGTCGCAATCGTAGTCATCGTCGTCGTCGTTGTCATTGCCAGTCGAGAATATAAATCGATAGATCGAGTTACGTTTATGATCGACAACGAAGCCTTAATTAGTTTCTTATTTCCCTCTTTCTTTATTATAAATCAAACTCTGAAGACGCTGAGACGCTGCAATTTTCTTTATTTTTTCTCCGTTTTTTCTTTCTTTCATTTTCTTTTTTCTTATTTTTTCGTGATAAAAAGAATAAAGAATCGATAGGTCGAACGTATAAATAAAATTAATAACGGGGACAAGGGAGAAATAAAAAGAAAAAAGTTCTCGATAAAATGAATAGAATGTGGGACGATTATTTTGGTGGTAAATAAAAAATCCAAAGGAGTAAATATATATATATATACGTAGGTGTGTATAAATAAATCTACTATCGAGTAACCATCGTGAACGATTCTACATTGGTTCGGAGAAAGGAAAAAGTATCGTATGTACGTATAAGATAGTGAACAACGTACACATAGGTGGTTATATACGTTGGTACGGTTCGACGTCCCGTGTATGTATGTAAGTATATATGTATGTATGTATGTACGTATATATGTATGTATTATGCAATGAGGTTGGAGAGCTCCTAGACTTTGGTCTCTTATACCGGCAGAACGAAGTCGTGTAAAGAGGGACAAAGATGGGATACGAAGTGGATGCTGCAAGAGTACGAAGAAAGAAAGAAAGAAAGAAAGGAAGAATGAAAGAAAGAAAGAGAGGAAGGAGAGGAAGCAAAGGGTGTTTGAATAGACACACGACACTTATATTTGCGCGCTTTCTCTTATTCTTTTTCCTTTTTTCTCGCTTTGTCTATCGCTCTCTCGCCTTCATCTTTTCTCCCACCCCCAACCTCACGATCTCTACTACCCTTGTCTTTTTCCCGTCTTATCCGCTCTCAATTCAATCACCCGTTCTTATTCCGTCTTTTTATACGTTTCCCATAAATAAATTCTTACCTTTGTTCGTACGTTTTCCTTTTTTTTTTATGCCTTACATTCGATGAAATGTTAATTAAGTGCTTATGTTGTTTCTTTCATTCCTTCCTTTTTTTTTTACTTTTGTTTCTTTCTTTCGTAAACGCAACATGCAACGAAGACCCGATAAAGCTAAGAGAGATTTTTAGCCGTGACCCTTAGCGACTCACGAAATGGAGTGTCATTCATTTTCTAGTTGGCCGACGTCCCACACGTGCTCCTGTACTTTCTCGCTTCTCTCGAAAATGAGAGAAGTACTCACACGTTTGTTCGTACTATGTCGGATACTGGAGTAATCATGAAAATGTAAATGATACGGACGTGTATAGTATTTTCTTGTGGGTACTAAACGACGAAGAAAAGAAAAAAAGAAACAAGAAAAAGCAAGAAATGGAAAAGGAAGAATTAAAGTAAAAAATGAAAATGAAATTTTCCCTTGAGTCGGCAAACGATACGAAAATTTATATATCTATCTTTTTCATAATTAAAATTTATACGATGAAAAACATTCACGTTATTACCCTAAGCTTATCACCGATAACAATTGATTCTCCTGAATAAAATTTCAACCAGAGACTCGAACATTCTTTCTTTCTCTTTCTCGAAAAGAAACCTTAGTATAATTTCTACTTTCAATTCCGTTCTCGAGGAAAGATAAAATTTCGCTCTCGTAAGGGACGTTTATTACCCATCCATCCGACCAACCCCATCCGCTCGAATACTATCTAAGAGTCGAATGCAATTTCTCTTTTGCGGAACGAAATTTCTAGGTTTTATAAAAAAAAAGGGAGGTAGAAAAAAAGAGAAAAAAAGAGAAAAAAAGAGAGAAAGATAGAGAGAAAGAAACAAGAAAAAAAAAACTGTTTTTTACTAGGAAACACGGTATGTATCTCGTACAGGTACTGTTTGGAAATTCCGTTGTAAAATCGATGAAAAGAGTAAGCGAAAAAAATGTCTCTCTCCGAAGCTACATAAATAATAGAAAAGAAAAAGAAAGAGGGGGAGAGAGACAAAGAGAAAGAGAGGGAGAAAGTGTGAGAGAGAAAGAGACGGAGGGAAGATTAAAAAACAAAAATGAAAAGAAAAAAAAAAGAAAAGAGAGAAAATTTGTAGCTACGAGGAAGATGGAGAAGAGGAGAAAGTGGCGTGCCATGGTGGAAAGGACGAGAGAAATCACGAGGATGGCGTAAAAATATACTGCTGGACGATTTTACGCTTCGAACGGTGATGCGAAATCCCTCCGCTAGCATTGGCGTGCTCCTACGTGTATATGCACAGGCGTAGGACGTTTTGAAATTCGTGAGAAAACTCGCGATATTCGAGAGTACTATCCACCTATCCATCTATCTACTTTCCTTCTTTGGAAAACGTACTGCCCAGGCGTGGAAACATTTTTAACTCCAACCCTCGTTCCTCTTTTTAAATCGTTCTCAATGCGGCCACGATACTTTACCGAGAATTTTATCCTCTTCTTTTGCTCGTTCTATCGTTTCTTCTTTTCTCTTTTACCTTTTCTAAAAATCGGTTCTTGTATCCCGACGATATTTTTAAGGATTAATCGAGCGAAGAAATTTTGTTTTTTCTTTTTCTATTTCATCCGAACCTTATATTAATTCTTATTCGCTTTGTAAAGCATTCGGTTATCAAACATTGTTGCATTTATGTACACGAATACACTTTATCATAAAAGAAATCGTGGATAAGAGAGAAAAAATATATCTCTCTTGTTTAGATTTAACGTACTCTCTCTTTCCCTCTCTCTCTCTCTCTCTCTCTCTCTCTCTCTCTAGAGAGATAAAGAAGCAGCTAGTTTTTCTTTCTTCTTTTTTAATTAACAATAAAATATCTCGAATATAAAATAATTTATCAAGTCGTCATATCTTTTTCTTTTGAAATAAATAATTTTGTTTTTCTTTATTTTGTCTTCTTAGACTCTTCGAATGAAATGAAATTCGCTACGCCAATGGTTAAGGTAAGATGGAACATGGAGAGCATTTACTACTGATCACTGCTAACCAAAGCTCGACTATTATCATTGAACGAATTATTCGATCCTTGAAATACTCGCTTGCGATACGACTGATTAAAATCGTTTCCATCTCCTCGAATGTATCATACTTGAATCCGATCTCTCATAACTACTATTAGCACAGGTATAAGAGTTTTACGTAATGCGATAAACGCAGAGTAAATAATTAATTTTAATCTACAAAGAAACGTCTGCAAAGAGAATAAAGAAAAAGAGAGAGAGAGAGAGGAAATAGACACATATGATCGCATAGTTATATGCAAAGAACATTAATTTATACGTGTATTCCGATACAATGCTTGGGATTTTATTTCCAGTAATACTTCAACGTCGGTCTCATTATTCGTTATCAATGTAATTCGTGATAACGAACAAAAGCTATTCTTTTCATCGACTCCCCATTTCTTTTGTTCTTTTCTTTCTATATTAAAAGAGTAAAATGGATCGCATTAATTGATGAAAAAAGGAAAAAAGACAGAAAAAAAAGAAGTAGAAGAAGAAAAAGAAAAAGAATTCGAACTTCAAGAATGCACTCGAGTAACGATCTCGTTGGGGGATAAAAAAAACTTCGTACGATTCCCGGGTATAGAAAAAGCCTGTTTACACAAGGACGCGAGAAACTTGGTAAAAAAGGAATTTTGAAAAAGAAAAAGAAAAGGAAGAGAAGGACAAAAAATAAAAAAGAAAAGAAAGGAAAAGAAGAAGAAGAAGAAGAAGAAGAAGTGGACGAAGTAAAAGAAGAAAATGGTTCTCCTACCATCTAATCGTTTCGTCTACTTTCCGAACTTGTTCTCTCTTTTTTCTCTCCCTCTCTCTCTCTCTTCTCGTTAGTCCAGACGACGACTACGTTATCCGCCATCGATTTACAGATAATTACCCTTCGACGGGAACGAGACTACTCGTCTTTCTACTTTCCTGGTTAATTACTCGATGCCTTTGCTAGGTAGTCCGATAGCGATTCAAGATTCACGAGATGCAACGGCTATAGTAGTACGACGACAAACTCTGTATGCCGAACGATCGATAACGCATATCTCTCACGCATACCTAACTATCGTAAGCTCGTTTCTTCGAACAATTTAAATTAATTTAAAAGTCGAATTATTAAATGTATAGAGTATCCGCGAAATCGATTCGACAGAGATTCGACATACGTACATAACTTCGACAAAGCATGTTCGAAATTAATTATCTTCCTGTTTACCTTGTAATTAGAGCGCTGCGTTTGGCTATGCCGATCCGATACTCCCCCGGACTGAACTGTAACTCACCGCTCCTGTTTGTGAGGCTTGAATTACGTAATGTGCTGCACGTTACCCACACGTGCGAGTCCTGGAAATGACATTTGTATGACACATGTTACGTGCGTTACCCCGTTGAAGACTTTCGATAGACGGATTCGCTTTATCGAGTATATATACGTACGTATGTATGTATGTATATACATATATACGAACCTTTCAATTGAGTTATATTACTTTTGTTCCATCGACAAACATAACGTAGCTTTGTTATAAACGACGTTTTGATGAATCAAAACTTGGATAAGCGTTTATAATAGATTTAAAAATTTTCGACTACAACACAAAACTTCTATTTTCTTTCCGACTAATATGGAGTTCGAACGATAATATTTCCTGACTCGTCAAAACTCAAACAAGGTTTAAATAATGGATTTAAAAATTTTCGAATAGAACACGAAACTTCTATTCTATTCCCGGCAAATATCAAATTTAAACGACGATCCTAACGATCTAATTCGTTTTAAAATGATTTTAATAGAACAAAATCCATCTTGAAACTTTCGACGTTTATCAATATTTACAGGATATTACAATCGTTATAAATATTTATTGTCTTAACGATTATTAATTCGATAATTCATGAAAAATTCAATACACTCGATTCATGCAAATTCGTCAAGAAGACTTCATTTCGTAACGAAGATAAAATCAGAAGACAAATATCGTAACGAATAATCATTCACCGTTTGTAACCCTCGACGATTAAATTAAATATAAAGAAAAAGATAAGTATTCCATAGGCAATGGCGAAGGGATCGTTATAACAAAGCAACAAGTGTTTCGATTTGTACCTACTGATTCGACCAGAGGTAGGTACATAGATATATCATATTATTTCTTGCCAATGTAGCTGGCTCGATGCCCTTCGCTTAAGAGATATAATACTAATGGCTTTGAAATAAGCGACTCTAAAAAAGGGTGGAATACGAAAGATGCGAGGGTGACAAAAATAGCATAATAATAACGTCGTTAATTATTTGACGAACGAAGAAATTACGGATCGAACGATTCAAAAATTAAACCGATTCAAAATTAAATAAAATAGAATCAGACAAATGCAATTTCAAATATTCAATCGAAAATCTAATGTTCATTGAATAACGTATCTATCTATATCATGTTAATCAGAAAACTGAAACATTGAAATGTGTAACGTGGAATGAGCTATCTTCTTTACTTTTCAAGGTTAATTAATAACTAACCAACACTAGTAACGCATTATCGCACCGCTTTCCCAGCTTAATAACATTTTCGCACGAGTAAAATAGTCCACGGTTATATCTGTCCCAGGGGTAATTTTCTGAGGGATACCACGAGCGTCCCAGTGGGCCTCAAGACGAGGAGAGATTCACGGGCAAACTTGCCAAAGTATATTTAATTATAAATCGTATTACTCACGTACTTTGTCACATAACTACTAACGAGCCTACGAATTTCTTATCCATTTAAAAGATCATTAAAAAGAAAGAAAGAAAAACAAAAGAGATCATCTTCTCTCTTTCTCTTTTCTCACAAAAGATGCATTCTACTTTATCTTGTCTCTACGATGAACAAACAGAAAAAAAAGGAAAAAAGAAATTTACAAAAATAAAAATAAACAGACTAAGTAGTTTATCATTTATTCTTAACATAAAGAATTCTGGTACGTCTCGTTGGTAGACAAAAATCTTTTTATCACAAAATTCGAGATATTTCAAAAGAATCTAAGAAAGCGGAAGAGAAAAGAAAGAGAAATAAAGATAAACGAAGAAATCCACGGAAATTATCAGTGTACCGTCTAAAAGGGTAGTAAGGAAAAAGCGGGAGTAATACGACGCTTTCTTTCCCTTCGAAAATTATTTCACTTCGTGAGCACGTACGGAACACGCCGAGAAAGGATTTGCCGGTTAAATATTTGCACCTCCGATCTTTCTCTTTTCTCTCTCTCTCTCTCTCTCTCTCTCTCTCTTTCTCTATTTCTTCTTTTTTCTCCCTTTTGGCATCACAGTGTAGTAGTACATACGCTAAAAAGAAAGGAAAGTAAAGGGACAAAAAGAATGAAATTTCACGGAGAAAATAAGATTAGCTTTTGTAGAACTCCTGTTTCTCTTGCTCTCTCTTTCTCTGACTTTTTCAAAAATTCCGTAGTTTCAAAAATCAAAGGGATTGCTTAATGTGATATCTCCCTCTCTTTCTCTCTCCCTCTCGGTCTTTCCCTCTTTCTCTCATTTTATCATGGAGTTCTGTTCGAAACGAAAAGTCGATATCACTGCGATAGAAATGAAATAATCCGATGAAAACCAGACACGATATAATGACACACGTAGAGAGACAAGCTAACATTGTGTAGCATGGATTTGTAATATGGAGAATTATTCGTGGCACCGTATTAGGTCAGGCGTGTATGACGATGTACTACGTCGATATTCGTGAATCGTTAATCCTTCGACCGGTACTACCCTCCTACTATACCTGATGTACGTCGGTCCTGATCTGGGACACGAAATAATTGGGTCGTTCCGAACTAAATAAAGATGACCGCTAGATTGGATAAACGATGAGGATATATCTTAACCTCTTCCCCTTTGTTGGATATACGTGAGGATACGTACGTACATGGAATTTAATAGTATAGGTGTATAATCAGTAAAGGGGTGCCTATAAAATGCAATAGTTATCTACTGGTCTGACTGAAACGAGATTATTCTCCTTGGAGAAAGACATTCAACGTGTTGAGAGCTGTGATAATTCGAGAGAAGACTACTTCCCCTCCTCCCTCCTTTCTCTTCTCTCTCTCTCTCTCTCTCTCTCTCTTTCCTTCTCTCTACTTGTCCTCAATGCTCAGTGCATCGTTTAAAATATACTTTTAATTAACGTATTCTCGCAAGGCGTATTTCAGGGCAGACAGAACAAATAAGTATTCTGGCATTTACGCGACGCAACTCGCGTCCTGTAGGTAGAGAGAGAGAGAGAGAAAGAGAGAAGGAAGTAGAGAGAGAGAAAGAGAGAGAATATGGCAGCGAGCTGCAACAGCCGCGTTGTAGCTCAAGAGTTTTACAAGCCCCGTTGCTGCGTTTAAACGAAGATCAGGATTTATACGCTTGTTAGGATACCCGCGTTACTTTTTGTCCACGCTACACGCCAAGGTACATTACGAGATTTCTTTAAATTAAAGAACCGTACGCGGGGACGACTTGTACATATATATGCACGTGTGAGTGTACGTGTACACATTTGTAAGTTTATTTAGCACATTCGACCGTTTCAGAATAGTGTACCGTTAAACGTATGCAGTTTAATGAAACTCGTTTTATTGCTTTTAGTAAGACTCGGATGTAACTTTATGTAATACGATCAAAGCTTGTCTATATGTACATGCACAGAGTCATACACGTGTATATCTAGGTATTCGTGAAATGAAACCAACAACTATGTCATATTCATCGTCCTCGATCTAAATTCGATGTATAAAAAGGAAAATATAATTTAACATTCCGTAGGGATGTTTCAATGAATGGCGAACATATATGATCGGCCGTAAGATCGAAAGGAAGGAGTAAAAATCTCAAGAAAGATTGTAAAAATTTAGTATAAGGAAAAAGCATTCTTGAATGCATTCCCTTTGGCCTATTTACATAAATTAGTTTAAACAAAATCTATATACCAAGATAGATTGGATCAAGAGAATATTTCGCTGTTTGATAAATAATGACTTTCTTTCCTTTTAATTCATCGCATATTGCTACAATTTCCTTTCGATCGATAATAGATTTTATGAAACTGAAAACATCCTCGGTTTTATTATTACTTAGAAAATGAATAAGCATGAAAAAATGTTGAAGTTTATAATATGTTTAATAACGAGTAAGCCACGAAAAGCTTTGTTTATCGGGGTCTTTCATTTCCTACGATGACTTCATTATCCGACGATGTAAACGTTAAAGTCGTCGTTCCGTGCGTTTTAACGTTATTCAATCCACGTGAAAAGGTTTCCCTCGTGGCGAGTCTCGCTACCGTCCGATTTTCTTCTCGGCTAGGTAGATTACTACGCTGGAAATGGAATGTTTCTTTTTTGTTTCCCTCTCTTTATTTCTTTTTCTTTTTTCTTTTCTTTCCTTTTTTTTCTTTTTGTACTTTTTTCTTCTTTCGCCCGTTTTTCTTTTTACGTACAAGCACAAAACCCCGTTCCTTCTTTCATCGCGCATGAATATCGAGAAAAAGGTAGACAATTGAAACGACGAGAATACGAGATAGATAGAGATAGAAAGAAAAAGAATAAGAGAAAGAGAGAGGACGAAACACTTAAAATTGTAAAATTAATCTCATCTCAATCTCGTGAAAGAGAAGGAGTAATCTTTTTAACGAAAAACGGACCATACGAATCTTAAAAAATCCATCGTCGACGATGAACGTCGACGGCGACGACGAAAAGGAGAAATTTACAAAAAAAAGAAGATAAAACGAGGATGAAACGAGACAACAAACAAACGACGCGTCCCTACGTAGACTCAAGAAATTCAAGACTTTTTCGAAAGAACTTTTTTACGCTGGACGGTATATATATATATATATATATATATATATATATATATATATATAATGCACACACGCACACACATATATAACTTGGAAAAGCCGCTTAGATACGATAAAAGCGCCATAAAAGGAATCCAAGCTCATTCCGCGAACGAACTACCCTCCCCAACGCGTTAATTGTAATGGTATTAATTACGATAATGGAGAGACGTTCTGTCTCTCTTTCTCTCTCATTCTCTCCTACTTTTTCCTCCCTCTCTCTATCTATTTATTCGTCTGTCTCGCTGTGGCAAAACTATAGTATCAATTAGACGGATATCTCAAACGAAAAATTCTAATAAGCTTGCGGGACAGTATCTTCAATCAGGCTTGTATCCAAAGTGAATAAATCCAGAGGGAGAGAGAGAAAGAAATAAAATCGTTGTGCAGGTGCGCTCAGGTGAAGCCGAAGTCAACCAGGATGGGTGTTACTTTCCTTTTTTTTCTTTCTTTTCTCATCGACGCCATCCAGCAGCGAGTACCACTCGAGTATACATTCGATCGGGATGAACTCTCTTAGAAGGGTAGAGGGAAACAGAAAGAAAGGGAGGGTTCAGAGACACGAGAAGAAAGAGAGAGAGAGAAAGACAGAGATGAATTCCCTTCAAGCCAGTAGTAGTCGGTACTTTCAACGCATCGGCGAAGGGTTAAAAAGAAAAAAAAAAAAAAGGACGAGAAGGTACCGTGCGACGAGGGTGAATAAGTGGAAATATTTCCAAAAAGGCAAGTGGAAGGCCATTGTTTCGAGGAGAGCTCGAAAAAACTTTTGTTCCCTCTCTTTGTCAGGTTGGATTTGTGGAACGAACAGGACTAAACAGAGAAAGAAATGAGAAAGAGAAAGAGAGGGAGATAGGATGCAAAGAAAAGAAAAAGGAAGAATAGTTACGACCTGGTGTCAATCGGTGTCCGGCCTTCCATGTTCCGGGAATCAGAATAAATAAGTCGAGAGGAGTTAAAAGTTTTCGAAAGTTACGAGCAGTAATGCGTCGACGTTGATTAACAGCAAGAGTTACTTGCTGTTATATACATTGGATTACTAACTCTCAATGATTTCTACTTTGAGAATCATTCTCTCTGTCTTGTGTTTTTCTGTTTTTCAAGTTAGAACCTATCGTTTCGCCAGGTCTCCACTGTATCTAATAACGAATCTAGAACATAACTGTCGAGATTAAGTTATTAACGGACCGTGGAATCGTGGCACTTTTCAAAGTGACATAACTTATCGCTATATTACTATTATGCGATCATTAAAAGCGAAGAACGATGGGCTGCCATAAAGCGGAGTTAACTAGGTACAACGGTTAATTGGGCCATTCGTCATTATTACCATAATGCCTTGCGATATTAACTCAGATTTAACATCTAAAATCGTCGGCAGCTAGCGCGACCATTCACCGAATGATTCATCGTATTTATACGCATACAAAAATAGGTAAACCTTTACCGCATTTTTAAATCTGTCACGATAATTACAATTTTATTTCTTTTCTCCCTTTTCCTTTTGTTGTTGCTGTTGTTATCTAATTCTTTCCTCAATTGATATGCTTCTTCTTTTTGTTTTATAACATCCAGAAACTATCTTGGCGATCTCAAGTTCTTATTCCGTGGAGAGGTCGGAAAACGATAAAGGGATATACGTATCGTCACAATTTCGGCACCGTCGTAACCGACGCAACATGAAATGTCCACGATCCAGAAGCGAGTTTACGATCTTGCCCAAAGACGACGAGTGCACGTTATTATCCCGACGAGGCATGTCCAACCGAATGCACATATAAATTCTATATCTCGTGATTTTATTATCGGCATAAAAATTTATTATAGTAATCCTCAAGAACGATGATATCTATATATAAAAAGGTCCCATAGAAATTCGTTAACCGTAACTTTTCCCATTTTGTTACTAAATTTTGAATCGATTAGAGATATCTACATACACACACACACATATATACGCGCGCACGCACACGCACATGTAGTTCCGTCGTATTAATCTTTCCCACCTAACTCGACGTTCGCGTGTCTAAAATGAATTGTTCTCGCTCGGCCATGAGTATAGCTAAAAAAAAAGAAAAAAAGAAAAGAAAGAAAACGTAATAACGACGCGGAAAAAAGATACCTCATGTCTTTTTCTTGGATCATCATTGACACTAATTCATGTCAGAGATGATCGACGATTAATTTGGATACATGAAGAATAGATCGCGTTGCATCATCATCTTTAGAAAGAACAGCCATTAGCGTTCGCGCGTGAAAGCGAAGTGGTCGTTCATTCATGAACTCGCCTGACAGCGTCGTTACTACTGCTACTACTATACTATTACTACACTACTACTACTACACTACTGCTGCTGCTGCTAGTACTACTACTACTATTACTACTACTACTACTACTACTATTACTACTACTACTGCTGCTGCTGCTGCTGCTGCTACTACTACGACTATTGTTATTATTGTTATTATTATTATTATTATTATTATTATCATCAATGATGCACTATTACTAACAAGCTTACTACTACACTAACACTTTTACACTTCTCCAGTAATACCATGGGCTCACCAACATCGGTTAAGCGTTCTACCGCAAACCGGCACCATCACCACCACCAAGAGCACACTACCACCATCGAACAAAGTCCCGTAACGGCGCGTTCCTCGCGTTCTTATTCGAGGAGTTTCGAATAATCTCCACACACGGCGGGCTCCTTCGATTCTCTCTCGAGCAACGCGTTTTCCTATCTTCGAGTCCCGCCAAAATTTAAATCTTTTCTCCCATACTTCGAGAGATCGACAAATTTATTTATTTTTTATTTTCCTTTTCTACATTTCTCCCGACTTTCCCTTTCTCTCTTTCTCTTCGTTCGTTCGCAGACACGAAATATATTGTAAGTGAAACATGTTATACGAACGACGACCCCTTAAATGTTCTAAAAAAAGAATATCGACGCGATATCGATTACACGGCACCTCGTTACTGCGACTCTTTGCGAGACGACATTTTTCTTCACGAGATTAACGAGATTCTTTTTTTCCTATACCGGCATGGCCCACCCGCTAACCCTCCTTTTTTTCTTTTTATTTACGAGAAACGAGGAAGTAAAAAGAAAAGAAAGAAGAAAGCGAATCGACGATTCTATTATTCTCGTTCGACGAGGCTTCGTGCTGTGTCATTGTGTTCGGCCAAAAAAGCTATGGGAGAGAAGGGAGTAGAGATGGAAACACTGTAACCCATTAATCACATGATTTCTCGCGAGAAGAAACGTTTTTGATAATCGAACGACGGAATATCGACGAGCACCTCCCAAATATCGATTAAATCGTAGACGATATAAATAACGAGCGTAACTTTTTCGTGAAAAATGTTCACACGTCACGAATTCCCATACTTTTAACCGCGTATCGTCATTAAAAGGAATATCATGGAAAAACGGAGAAAGGATTTAAGTTCTCTACTTTAACGCACTAACTTTGAGCCGCAGCCACGTGGTTCGAGCGCTCACTATACTACCCTTCTTTCGAAGCTTGACATTTTCTAAAGCCAACAAGAAAGAAAGAGAAAGAGAGAGAAAGAGAGACAGACAGAGCGAGAGAGAAAGAGAGAAAGAGAAAGAGAAAGAATTCAATAAAAATTCATTGATGACATCACGAAGAACGTTCTCCTCGCATCGGTTCCATCGATCTCTCGAAGATCACCCTTTTCGTTTGTTAAGTCGATGATCGACGTGTTACGACGATGATAAGGGTGAGAAAAAAAAATAGAGACAAAAAGAGAAACAAAGAGAGAAAAGGGAAATCGTCGACATCGTTCTTGAAAAAAAAAATAAAAGAAAATAAAATAAAAATAAGAGGAAAAATAAAATAAAAGAAAATATATCTAGTGCTGTTTCTCTCACCGGCGAAAAAATAAAGAGATAGAGGAGATAGAGGGAGAGAGACAGACAGGCAGCCCTCGCAGCTTCCGCTGGAGCTCCGACCGTAAACACACGTCGGTGGCTGGTCGCGTACTGAAGTTTCCACTGCGAATCCGGCATCCGACTAGATCCCACACCGGGCATCCAACCCCACCGCTATACATTCTATCTCTGTCTCTCTCTCTTCCACCACCTTCCGCCGGTGAAAACTACCCCCTCCATTTGGAACCTCCACCTACCACTCGAAACCGTCACCATCCCCTGTATACCGTCTCCCACTACTACAAATCTCTCTCTCTCTCTTTCCCTATCTATCTTTTTCTTTCAAATCTCTATATCTTTCTCTCTCTTTCGAACCACTGACACCTAGAGACTTACACGTACGAGAATACCGTATATTAATGAAGTACCTTTCTTCTTATGTCATGGGAAAAAAAATAGGGGAGAAAATCCTATTGCGGCTAGTCGACACGTCAGTTTCCTTTTCTTATCAGGGAAAAGAAAAGCGTACGAAAAGCGAAAGAACAAATGTACGAAAAGCGAAAGAACAAGCGTACGATGGCTTGTCGTTTCGTTGTAACGAATCTATCGAATCTTTGTAGTGAAGATCTATATATATATATTTTTCTTTCTCTTCTTTCACTTGGTTGATCGGTAATTTTTGAGTGACTATCCTTTGAACAACGAGGTGATAATGACGATTCGATTACGTCGATACCAGTTGATTAGCCTGCTCCAAGTACCTAAATATCTATTGACGTCCGATATTAATTAGAGAAAATTTGACGTAGATATACGCAGCAATCGTAGCGATGATTGACTGAAGCCATAACGGATTATAAATATTTAATCTGTCGTATTGTTTATTGTCGATAACAAACAACAAATAGCATTCATCGAACGTCAAACGCACGTGAATAATGAGATAATATAAATTTTCGTCAAACGTACCGTGGTCATCGGTCGATTTAATATCACCACGTTAATACATTATCTATATACATCGAATATATACATTGATTTAGTATCCTTTTTATTATTTCAATTAATATTCGCTAATACGATTTGTTAATCCTCGATACCTAAAATCCACTCAATCTATGGATCTAAATTATAAAAAGGAAAATAAATCAAAACGAAGCAAGACGTTGATTTTGTTACCAACTTAAAATCAATTCGAAGTGCAACGTTAACGTGTACAAGTTTGTGTCAGTAAATGCATCGAAAGCTTACAAGGTAGGGAAGTGTGATCTCGTGGTTGCCCGAGGTGGTTAACCCTCTCATATATACGAGCCTCTTACGTGATTGTGTTAAAATGCTTTATAGCATCAAAATGCGGAATAATTGATACCAGCAAATATCAACTTTAAGTGTACTCATTCGACATGCTATGATCTCTCACATAATCTTTCATTCTTTTTTTTTTCTTCTTTAAGGGTATTCATCACGTTTCGCTCAAAGTGTGTGTAACTTCAGCGTCGAGTATAAACAAAATATGAACTACAAGCGCAAACGAGGAACACTATCTCCATCATGCGCCTACCTTATAAGCTTGTGTAAGTTATAGCCCTAATATCACGTGTAACATAATAACCAAGTTAGACCAGGTAGTGTTATCAGTAGGCTATGAACTCACACTTTTCAGTCCTTCATATTTATGTCCTTCATTGATGGTAGTGTACCTCTCGCAGTGATAGGTGTTAGATACGACACATCGTCGATACGCATCTATTTTACGATATAAATGCACAAAAAATAAATAAATATAATTAATACACATAATAACTAATATATAAATTTGCTACAAAAAACAAGATTTTGTCGAATATTTTGTAAAAAATAATAATTAGCGAATATTTATATATCAGATATTATTTTATATAAGTATATATATATTTTTTTTCTTTTTATCATTTTTATGATTTTATTTTAATATTATATATTAGTAGTAGTAGTAATAATATAAAATAGACTATTAAACGAGAAACGACTGAAAAAAGGAGCTCTGAAAACTCCGTCTCATAGATAATATGAAAATGAACTCATCTTTCAATTTGTAAAAACAATATATAATGTATGTAATAAAGTAATATGTAATATATACAAAAAAATATATTTAAAAAAAAGAAAAATACAAAATATCATCCAACTGTATTATCCAAGCTCAAAAGCAGAATTTTTTAATTACCAATCTAGATGCTTATCATTCTACTAAACGTTGCTTTTGAGACTTTTATCTGCTTTAGTACATAAAATATGAAAGGAATTACAAATTTCTTTAAAATTGAAGGCAAAGACATACTTCCTTATTTTCACCATAAAATCGTCTATCCAAAGCTCATTAAAATTCCCGAATGATTTATCGTAATTTCTTCATGTGTTTCTCGAATTTTTCGCGTTCGCATTGGATTAAAAAATCTGAACATAAGTTTACATACACGAACAAGTAGGCAATCCTCTATTTTACGAAAAAAAAAAAAACGTATAGCACTCAAGTATGCATAAGAAAATGAGTAGTAGGGATACAGTAGATGAATCCAGTCGTAACTATTAATTGATTTTGGACGTAGAAATGATTTCTTTTAATTTTTGAAGAAGCATTAATTTTTAAACATAAATTATTTTCGAAAAAAAAACTGTTTTTTGATTCGATCTGTTTCAAAGTAAATAAAACCTTTTCAAAATTTTGAAGAAATCATCTCCTCGTATAAAACTTCATTTTTAAAAAGAGACCTTGTTCATAAAAATCGATCAAGAATTATACGTGAACTCATTGTTGGTGTAAACCATTATAAAACTAATGATAATGAACAGCCTTAATTATACTATTAAATATCATGTATTACAATTGTTCTTGAAACTTCAAATTTATTATTTTATTTTAATCGACAAATTTTAATAATTCAATTTTTTTTGTCAAATAATGCCAATTATTATATATAACGCGTAATTCTATTTGTAATACATCAGCGAAATAAATCCGATAACGCGATATACAATGCAATTGGATAAGCCGTACGTATATATAAGAAGTTTTAGAATAAGTGAAAAATATTTCAGAGACGGTTTCAGTTTATCAAAACTAGGGACACTTACTTAACTAGGGACATTAAACGGATCCTTTGATTAACGAGAAAAAAAAAGAATTCATATATATTCATTGAAACAATACGTAAAATAATGTGAAAAAATGTCCCATGAAAAAAAAATCGATTTTTCTATCCTAATAAACGAAGGATATTTGATTGAAAAACATTCATTGATTTTTTTTTCAAATGTATTTATCTTGATTGTATCTTTCATCACTCTTCTGACATTTATAAAAATGTTAAATAATATATAAATATATTATTAATCGTTATTTACAGAGCACTTATTCAAATACTTACAATTAGTACAATTTCTCTCGTTTGCTGATATACAAACGACTCCCATCTATGATTAACGATAATGATCTTTCATATTTAATATAAAAGAATAAATATAATCTCATTGTAAAGGATAAATTCTAAAACAACTCATCAAGAGATGGAAAAGTTATTTGCAATCCATTTTAAATGCATTAATAATCCTGGCAGCATCGTATATTAAATGCATTAATAATTCTGGCAGCATCATATATCCTTTGTGCGTATGATTTATTCTAATTGTAAGCTATTAGATATATTAGTTATATGTCCTCAGTTATTGGTAACATCTCGCGTTTTAAGTATCGTGAGACTATTGTACTATTATAGACTTTTTTAGATTCTAATTTCATTTTGATCCATTAATAGTTTTTAATTTTAGATTAAATTTATGAAGCGATTAATTGAGAATTTATTCAAACTGTTATTATCGTTAAAGATCTTTGCAATTCCGATTAGTAACCTTCCACCCTTTAATTACATATATCAAGTCTTACATTATTTTTCCATACTTGTTGAATTACTACTGAAAATAATCCTTTTCTAACGTTTTTTCACAAAAGAAGACTAATCAACGATCAATGTACTTTACGCTCTGAAACATATTTTTAAGTGCACGAATATATTTTTAATTGGACTAGCTGTATGTGTGCATCTAACACGAGTTACGACGATGAAAATATAAACAAGAAGAGTAACGTAAAATGATGTATATACGATACAAATACACAACACAGATTCCTGATTTTATATAGCTTTCTTCCTACTTTTGTATTAAACAAAAATTATGCATATATTAAAAATCTCTACATAACGTCAATTGTATTGTGCGTCTTATTGTACGTATCAATGATAATCATAATTATCAAAGAAAAATCCACGAATCGAAATTTAATCGACGTTTACGTATTGACCTGTAACTGTAGCCGTTTGATGATATCGTCGCCTCCCAGCGAAATCTTCATTTTCTTCGTTTAATTGTGCAGAACAGATTTCGACACCCGGTGGTACAGGTGTTACAACGATTTGCTCGTAATCGTAAACCTTTCTCCTACAACGAAGAAACAGATTTACAAAATGCAATTCAATTTACAACGATAGGAAATATTACGAATTAATTACAAGTCGCTTTATTACCCCATAAGTCTTAATAACGAAGTTCTTAACCATTTGAAGAATTGAAACTCAGCTGAAACTCCAGGCTTTACAGCTGGATTGGCATGACCTACATAACTCCATACAAGGAAAACGACAACAATATTGGCGATGGCATAACCCCAATGAACCAGAAACATAATGAACAATTTCACCAGACACTGTAAGATTCATTAAACGCTAATGTACAGTATTTTACAATATATCTAATACGTATATTTTTTAATGGAATACTTACACCCAAGAGTGAAAACCATCTATTACACAAAGGACTATACCAATTCCCCAATTTATTGTGTATATGAACTTTTCGTTCGGCAGAACTTGTACTGTTTTCTTCTATACTCGGCGATGAATCTACATGTCCATTGTTTTCAGAAATGCTAGAGCTCCTCTGTTATATAAAATAATTCGTATTTATCAAGTTCATTACTTCATAACACATATTCTACACAAGCATAGACACACTCACCAGATTTTTATGCCTTATTCTCTCAGGAAATAAACTATCTAAATCATTGTCTATTTCCGTTAAAGAATTATTCCTACTAGCGGAACCATAATTACGATCAAATGTCGGAGATTGCGTCCTAAATCTTTGTTCTCTCATATGTCGAATATCGAAAGTTTGAGCAAGCGCAAAATAAGCGTAATCTAAACACGCATATGTTAGAAGGAAAGGCATTGTTACAATAGGTGCAAGAGTATTAATTTGACCAGTAATTATAAAAGTTAATGTAACTGCAGCCACGACCAACATAGCATAAATAGGCACCTTATTTGGTCCTCTCTAAAATAATTTGTATGATGGATTTATTATCAATCTATTTGAAAAATTTTTTAAAACGTTATAGCAACATTGTACTTACTCCTCTTTGTAAACAACTTATTCCTGGAATAACATTTTGGCTAGCTATAGACTGAAGAACTCGAGGTGTACCATACATTGCACCTAAACAACTACTAAATGAAGATACATAAAGACCAGCAAGAAGAAGTACTGAAATTGCAGAAACCGTTGATGCTATCATAAAATTTGTAAGAAGAGCAGTCCTAGTACAAGTTGCTGCCAAGAATAGCGAGAAACAAAGATATAGTACTGTTCTGAAAGTTGATCCATTATATTATTAAATTTAATATTCATTATATTTCACGTTTATTTTTTATCAACAGTTCCTACCCAGTTCCCAAAGCTGCCAATGTACCATGTGGTATATCAGTTGATGGATGTCTCAAATCACCACTCATATTAATACCGGCTAAAACACCAGTAACTGTGGGAAAAAAAACACCAAAAACTGTGAACCAATTGTAACCATCTTGATAATCAGGAAAAGTATTGTTTCGTAAATTCCCAGATAACCACCCCTCAAATCCAGCATCTGTAGCAATTAATTATAAATATTATCTATCAAATAGATATACTATATCATAACTTGACAAATAATCTTACTAGGATCTTCGTGTGTAAAACTTCCAACCATGAAATCTACCCCAGCAAGGAGTAATATTAAAAGAAGTACAAACTGTAACTTAATGACCCACTTTACACCTGCTATATTGATTGCAGATAACAAAATAACGGCAGCACAAGCAAAACCTCTCTGTGCCCAAGCAGAATCTAAACCAACTAAACCTGCCATAGATTCTCCAAATCCTAGAACGTTTAGAGCACAACCTACAGCCTGAAATAAAATTTATAATTATTTTATTTCTTAATAACTATCACATTAATTATTTCCCACCTGTCCAAAACAATAAAGAAGACCGATAGATCCACCAAATCTTGACCCTAATACATGAGATAACAAAAAGTAGACTCCTCCACTTTCTACTCTACACCGTTCGCATATACCCACTGCGGACAATACAGTTACTAGTGCAATGCTAACTGGAAATATAATGCTCGATAAGATATGACTTAAAGACACTTTTATATATCATGTTGTCTTATTACCATTACCTGTAGAAAAAATGATCAATACTGCATTTAATGCTCCGGCTTGACCAACTATCCAACCAGATCTTAAAAATACAATAACTCCAAAAATATTGATTAGACAAGAAGTAAAAACACCATCCCAAGTACCAAATAATACCGGTTGTGATATAAAAAAATTGGATTTCCACCATGGATCAGCACTCTGATAACATATAATATTAAAGAAATAAAATAAAAAAATTAGATACTTTCATAACCTATTAAGATACTACTTACATACTCTTGAGCAAACAATTCATTTGCTCCAGTTTGATACATTTCTGAACCAAATTCTTCATAGCTTCCATTATTTCTTTGTGAATTTCTTTGCATTTCTGTATTATGTAAACCATACTTGGACCAATCAACATTTCTATCATCATTAGGATCCCTATTTGGAACTTGATCTTCGTTATTTGGTCCCATTATTCCTTATTACAGTTAATATAAATATTTCAGTCACAAAATTCTCATTAAAATAGATCTAAGAAAAATATCTATTCTTCTTTTAATGTCAAATCCTCTTTTAAATAAATGAAAAAAGTTGCCCATTAAATCACAGTGTAATAACTATTATTACTTTAAGCTGCAATGCATTTGACGTGTATGTTGAATAAAATCTTTCTATATCGCATATTTTAAAGCATATACAACTAGCTGAATTTTATATGATTGAATAAAATATAACGTAACACTGGACAAGTTGATATTAATATCAAAACTTAAATATATTTAGACATCAGCATGTTTGTATAGGTTAGGAAATATGTTTCACTAAAGACACACAGTTTTCAATATTGTTTCCATACACAATAACATCTCGAGATAAAATCCTCGATAATTCTTTTTTTATATCAGTATATTAGATCACTGCTATCAAGTGAAAGATATCACGAAATGGTGACGTGTATTTCCAATGTACAGCAACCATGTTGCTTTCTATAATATTAATGTGTTTGATTATAGAACTAACTGTAGATACATTAGAATCCCGTATGTCCATTCAAATATGAACGCTGACATCACACGTGAGACATTTCCACGTATTCGCACGTTGTTTATTAGGGCCATTCATCACTCCTGGTTTTATAATGGCTTACATCACAAAAAGTCCAGCCGTAATTCTTCACCGATTTTGATGAATAAAATTACATTTTAAAGGCGAAGGTTTAATCTAGGACACTACTTTTCCGAATTTTTAAAAAAAAACTTTATTTTCTTTGAAAAAAATTGTGTTCAAATATTGTGTTTCTTCAAGAATATTTTATACATAAAAATAAAGATTTTTCAAAAATTCGAGAAAGTTATGGCCCTGCTTAAACCTTCATCTTTAAAATGAGATAATGTTCATTAATATCGGTCAAGAATTATGCCTTGACTCGCTGTCGGCGTAAACACTATTTTTGCCATTTTTCATGAGAAAAAGTTTCCTATAGTGGCGCCTCTTGAACTTCGCGGTAAAAGAGAAGAAACTTAAACTATATCTACTGATTTTTATATAAATGTTTGAATAGTGCGTTTTGCTTCCATTAAGTCAACGATTCTTTTCCTGTTGGATCCATAAATCAATGATCAGATTTTCTAATCCATTCCAAATGCAAGGAAATACGTTTCACGATGTTGACATAGAAAAATCTAAAATTAATTTAGATATTTTAATAAGCATTTCGAAGATGATTCCATTGTAAAAATAAGGAAATACGTCTTCAGCCAATCGTACCAAAGAATCTTTTTGATACTATAAAAAAAGTTATATAAAATTTTATAGTATCTCAAATATAAAATTTTATAAAAATCTTTAGCTTTCGTTATATTTTACATAAAAATCTTATAAGAAAATTCACGAAACAATTTTAATTTAATATTTTAATTCGTATATATTTCAAACACGAAGTTATTGCCTATATCTAATATTAAAAACAAAAATTCGTACTCTTGATAATTTCCCAATTATTTAAATAATCTTTTAAGCACAAGGAGTACAATAATACTTAAAGAAGGTAAATTCGTTTAAACATTATAAAGATTGTAACACGAGAGAAACTTAAGATAATTTTAATTCAAAATTTCACCACTACGAAATTATCATTTCGGAGATTTTTAAATCGAACCTTCGATCAATTATCAGTTAATTTTTGTTCAATTTGGTGATAAAAAGCTCATTCGAAAAATAAAAGTTTTTTATACATCCTTTCAGATTTTCAAAATAGGCTTTTACTTGCATAAAAATTACTTTTAAAAATTATTTATTGTTAGATATTTTTCCAAAGAAAATAACATTTTTCAAAAGTTTGAAAAAATATATATATACAGGATAATTATAAATTAAGGGATTAAGGATTGAATACCATCTTTATCAGAAATAGTAGAAAAAAAAGATATTCTGAAAAATTTAATGATTTCATATGTCAAATATTTTTAAAATACAAAATAGAACACAACTACCAATTAAATCGAAAATTTAATGATTTCTGATTTTACTTGTAAAATAGTCTGAACTTTCTTAATTGATTAGAATTCCTTTAAAGAATAATTAAACAATAGTAAGTATAGATTAAAAGTTAATAAGTAAGAGATAAAGAGACAAGAGAATGAACAATATGGAAAAATAAAAAATCATCATAGAACATAGTAAATTTTGACTGAATTTAAATGCAGCCATTAGCTCGACAGTACTTGCGTTATTTACATTTATCATATATCGCAAGCAATATCGATTTCCAGGTCTCACCACTTGGAGGTTGCTGCATATGGAGACCCGCGGGCTATGACTCTACTACTAATGCCAAATATTTCAGAATCAATTACATAGAATCATTATTATTACATATTCAATAAAAATTATTATAATTTGGAAAAAACAAAATCAATCGCGAAACGAATCTAAATTTTTGTCTAATCAATTAAGATTAGACGAAAATTTATGAATTCGCTTGATATCGACCTACCTACCCGATAAACGCGAAGAAATATGATGAAACTAAAAATAAAACACATTAGTGATTACTATGCACAGCCTATAAACATTATATAAAGATTATTTAAGTATTTGATTACTTGATAATCAGAATACATAATACTATTATACAATAAATCAGTCCCCTGTAAACAATAAACAAAATATTAAAATCATTTGTCAATTAAACAAAAGTTCTAAAAATAATATGTCAGATTTATGTAATAAATCAGCAGTCACCTATAAACATAAAACATTAAATAATTTAAAACATTTCATAATTAGAAAAGAAGCAATCGAAATAATGTGCGAACTCCATATAATAAATCAGCAGTCATCTGTGAACATAAAATTCATAACCAATTTTATAAACAGACAAAAGTAATCGAAATAATATGCGAACTTCATAGAATGAATCAGCAGTCATCTGTGAACATAAAACGTCAAAAACATTTCATAATTAGAAAAAAAAGGAAGCAATCGAAAAAGATGTGAATTTTATATAATAAAAAAAACAACCTGTGGATATAAGAACTTTATAATTTTATTACTTTCTGAAAATAAAACATATATTGCAATGAGAATTATTTTACATGCACACACACACACACACACACACACACACCCATGGAAAAAACAAGCAACAGAAACAGAATAAACCAACGAAGAGTAGAATCCAATCTTGTCAATTTAGATGATATTCCCTGAAACAGAAATCAAATCGATTAAAAAATTTTTGAATATTTCAAATGAATAAAAAAAAATAATTGCAAACAATTCATCCTCCATTGTTTTTGATTTTTCATAATCCCAATTCTTCATTCTAGTTTTCAATAATTAATCCACATTATTAATTTACTAGGACTTCTTGATTAGAGGATCCAGAAAACCTGAAACACAAATCTATTTTATGTACTCTATTCATAATAAATTTATTTTTATGTCATATACTATGATTATATGACAAATCTTGAAATTTCAACGGTGTTGTTAATGCCCACTGATATATAAAGGAATATTTTGCAAGATTTAATCTTGGAACGTGAAAATGACACCTCTGTAACAGAAAAATATATAAAAGGGCATGTGTGGAAAGACAAAATTATATCTACAATCTATGGGCAAATATTTTCATAATTTTGATAATTTAATAAATAAAAAATTTTATACATATATATTTCGCCATAGATTGTATTGCTGAAATAAAAAAAAAAAAAGTATTAAAATGGCCATAAAATTGGCACTGAATATATCGAATTCTCGATGCATTAGAAAACCTGTTTTACATTTAAATAAAAATATGAAGTAGATTTTATGTACAAATATAAATAAATATATATATATATAATATATAGAAATATGTGAAAATTATAAAAAGTAAAAATTGCATAATAAATTATCAATTATTTAATACAATTACAAAAATATATTGTAAATTATTCAAGATACGTTATAAAAAAAAAAGGAAAACAGATTGTGAATATTTCACAATATTTAAGAATTAAGCCACGTTAAAAAAAAAGAAAAAAAGAAAGAGAGCAAACTGCACCTTGCGTCGTATTACAGAATGCATACACAATTTTGTATACCGCCATAAGCATATCTATAACGAGATCAGATCTATATTTAATCGATAGATTACATATATCTTATATTATTACGGTTATGCTAACGCGAAGTATGCAGTTACATCGAGTAAGATACACATATTACATCATTTATATATGACACTTTCTTATCTATTAAATTATTAAAAATATAATACAACTTCACAATTTTAAAATCATGTATTTTGTATATGTATATAAAATAGTAATGAAATATAAAATTTGAAAGAGAAAAATAAAATTAGATACAAAAATATTATATATATTAGAGACGAGATAATTCTAATGTATTCTTGTATATTATTCTTACAAATTTATTTTATGAATTTATTTTATGGCCACTGCTTGCTTTAATAAATCCTAACATTCCTAGCTACCTCAAATCTTATAGATTTTTAATCAGAATAATTAGAATCTATATAAGATGATGATTATATTCATACAAGATATGTAAAATGACTCTTACAATAACTGAGCCGTTCTAACATCTTGTGAAAAAAAAACTATGTTGGCATTGCATAAAATATATATATATATATAAATATATAATCATCAAAAGTGAATATATATAAAAAAAATTCAAAAAGAATTAGTGATTTACAAATAATCATATAAAAAAATTAGGAATTATTCTGAAATAAAAATCTACATGCTTGAGTATCCAGGTGCATTCCTGA
>NC_057689.1:6595430-6596883 GCF_014466175.1 Vespula pensylvanica | reverse complement strand
CTTCTCCATTTAAAGTCTAAGATAAAATAAATCGTATAGATCATTGGAAGAATGTACGATGTAATAAGATACTTACATTAACTCTTCTGTATTACTTGCTGAGAACGCGTACTCCAAGAACAGCGATGTGTACACGTCGAAAGTCGAAGCAAGACTGGACCATTAACTGTCAAAATCGGTCAAAGGTCCGACTGTGTTGTCACGGGTGTAAGAGTATCCCCCATTACACCATTTAATTCTAAAATAAAAATAATTACGTACTTACGTTAATTCTTTGTTATCACTTAAAGGGGACGCATCCTATGAGAATACGATGTGCACTCGTCGGCGTATAAAGGGAAACTAACAAAATAATAGTGAAAGTAAAGAAAAGTCTTATATGTTTGTATTACACAAGGCCAATGTTCGCGAAACGAAAATTTTGAAGTATTAAAATTATAAACTAATATTATTTTGTTTCTCTCACGTTGCCATCTTTGTAATGTTAAACAAATTCACTATTGTTTAAATATTAATCTTTTGTATTGAGCGAATATTAAAAAATGTTTAAATAAATGTAAAATTGGTGAAAGTATTAAATTTTAAGCTTTCACTTTCGAAATGAAAGAGCTGTGGTACTCCTTCATCGGCGTACAAAGGGAAACTAACAAAATAATCATCAAAGTAAATAAAAGTCGTATATTTTTGTTACACGAAATCAATGATGCCGAGACGAAAATTTCAAAGTATTAACATATTAAATTGAAATTATTTTGTTTCTCGGATGATATGGTTTTTGTGTTGTTAAACGAATATATTATTGTTTAAATATTAGTTTTTTGTATTGCGTGTACATTAACACCTTTTTAAATAATTGTAAAATTATCGAAAACATTAATTTTTGAGTTTTCACTTATGGAAAGATAGATTTTCGATATTCACTCATCGGAATACAAAAGAAAATTAATTCGAAATTCTTATGTAGTTATATAGTAAATGTGTACAAGCAAATGAAAGATATTGGTTTGTGCTTACCTTCGCATTAAAAGTACAAATTTTTCTAAGAAATTATGTATGCAGCGTACTATTTTTCAATGAAATGTTAAGAAAAATTCATAAATTTATTGGTGAGTAATATTTCTAAGATAACGTAGTTTGCATACGCGCGCGAATTGTTTAATCATGTTGTAGATGTCGCTATTACTGTTTCAGTGCGTACCAACAAAATACGTCTTCACATCGCTCTTGTTAATTACTGATAATTAGCACATTTTTTCTGATTACTATATACCAATCGATAGATAAATATGCGATTTTTAAGAAGCCGCGTTCGCAAATCGGGAAAGTATGCCGTTTAAAAGATATTCGCGAAAATAAAATCGGCCGCGTTGGTCCTCGGGAAGTTATTGCATCTATTTTTTCATGAATTTTCCTGTTTGATTTTGATAATATCGGTACTTCTCTTGCTTTTTAA
>NC_057689.1:6593761-6595330 GCF_014466175.1 Vespula pensylvanica | reverse complement strand
ATTTGTTGAAACACATTTGTTGAAATAATTTTGATTAAATATTAATTTATTAAACATTTGTTCAAGTTTACATTGAATTTAAAGAATATTAAGAAACACCGAGAATAATGAAAATGTAATTAAAGTATAATAAAAGTTAAATTAAAATAGAATAAAATTTCAAGATGCGTTTAATCGTTTAATTAATATTAAATATATTATAATTTCAATTTTACTGCTCCTTGTCCAGTATTACATTAATGCTATATCTATTCTGATTTATAGGTATCCACGCAATGGTATACTTCTGTGAACGTATCTCTATCGCGATTATATCTGTTTTTAAACGATAGATACAACGCGATATTGATCGTTTGCTTTTACATATTCATTTATTTTAATATAGCTTATAAGTTTTGCAGTTACATCTTTTGAATAGTACTTTTTTTTTTTTATTATTATTATAGAATACAAAGGATGTAATATAAATTTATGATTTAAAAACATGTAATTTGAATATTAATTAAATATAATTGTGATTGTAATTTGAATATTAATTGAATATAATTGTGATATATGATATTTAATATTGAATATTGAATATTTAATATATACGATATAAATTGTAGAAATAAATGCCACAGCTTGCTTTAACAATTTTTATTCAACAGGTCTTCAGTTGTAGGTCGCGCGCAATGCGATCTTAGAGTCAGTGCTTGTGCGAAACAGTTTGATTCTTTTGCAGCCGAATGGGTTGCTTTAAAAATAAAATAAAGTAAAATCGCGAATTAGAGTCAGTGTTGTTCGCCGTTTAGAATTTCTCGGTCGCGTTAGTAAATCAAAAAACAAGAATTTATGTCATATTCTTGTTAAAATCATATGTTCGCCGCGTTGTTAGAATCATTAACACACTTTCGGCCTATTCGGGAGAAGAGGATTGCGTTGCGATAAATATTGTAATGGTCGAAAGTGTGAACTTAAAAATTCATCCTCTTCATCTTTACCGACGATTGTAAAGCTTCGTCTGGATAAAATTACACGTAAGTATCTTTCTTTATTTCAATCATTACTTCTCATTCATCAATAAGTTCATAGTTATTTTTTTTTACTATTTCCATTCATTCAAGATATTCCTTTTAATATGAAATATATAATTAATCATTTTTTGTGCCTTCTTCACTACAGATCAATCAACGGTTCAACGATTCATCGTATCAACGATTCAACGATTCAACGATTCATCGTATCAACGATTCAACGATAATTTCAACCAACTTCACGACATCATTCGACCTACTACGAGGGGGACGAGTGTTTTGGAGCCATCGCAGAACTTCTTAAGTAGTGAGTGAAAAAATTTAAAGTTCCTCTGGTGCCCATCATGCCGAGGATGAAAGGTCCTTATCGGCACGGGTTACTGGTTGTATTCGCAGACGTCCCATGTCCGAAACGAGCAAAAGTGTCCGTGATTAAGATCTTTGATTTTATTCACGAGTGGTCCCTATATGTTTAGTTAGATATTTTCTTGTGAATATTTTATTATTATTATTATATATATAGATCAGGCCAGGGTCTTCTTGTTTCAAAGTC
>NC_057689.1:6591863-6593661 GCF_014466175.1 Vespula pensylvanica | reverse complement strand
TTAAAAAGCAAGAGAAGTACCGATAT
The DNA here is from genome assembly GCF_014466175.1 of Vespula pensylvanica. Taxonomy (NCBI): domain Eukaryota; kingdom Metazoa; phylum Arthropoda; class Insecta; order Hymenoptera; family Vespidae; genus Vespula; species Vespula pensylvanica. The sequence continues at coordinate 6,593,635 of NC_057689.1, read as the reverse complement.
TATCAAAATCAAACAGGAAAATTCATGAGAAAATAGATGCAATAACTTCCCGAGGACCAACGCGGCAGATTTTATTTTCGTGAATATCTTTTAAACGCCATACTTTCCCGATATGCGAACGCGGCTTCTTAAAAATCGCATGTTTATCTATCAATTGGTATATAGTAATCAGAAAAAATCTGCTAATTATCAGTAATTAACGAGAGCGATATGAATACGTATTTCGTTAATACGTACTGAAACTAATTTATCATCTACACCGTGAACATAGTTAAACGATTCACGCGCGTATGCAAACCACGTCATCTTAGAAATATTACTCACGAATAAATTTATGAATTTTTCTTAACATTTCATTGAAAAATAGTACAGAATATAATATTTAATTTCAAAAGATCATTGAAAATTGATATTAATCGTCTATTATTATTTTCTATTATGCTATCTAAAATTCCCGCCACTGACTTGTAGCTTACTTCTGGCTGAAATTCCTGGATAAACCACTTCGTAGGTTTCTTCTTTCTTCTACTTGGTAGTCAAAACGTAATTAATTAATAAATCAGATAATGGATGAATTTATCTTTTTCTCTGATCAGTTTCTGCTGTAAGTGTTCGAAAAGGATAATATTTTATCATACTTGCTGTGATAGTTCTAATGGTTTTGAAAGAAGACGAGCTGCAATGCAGAAGAAATTCATGGGAATGAGGTAAGAAAAAAAGAGATTTAGTTTAGATTTTCGAATTTTACTGATCTATGTAAATTCTAAAAAGCATTAGCACATTGACCAATATCATTTTTTGCAAAAATATCTGTATTTAATCACAAAATATGCGAACAAAAATATTCTTTCTCGTTTGGGTCACGCAGATGCTGCACACATTCGCACAAATACATTTAATGGAGCATAATGATGAAGAACATTGTCTCCAATCTGTGAACATACTGTCCTGTGTAAATTGATACATTGCATTCATAATTTTTTAGAAAAACCTGTACTTTTGATAGATATTTTGTGATACTATATTCGATTTTCGTATATACTCAAAACACAGACACACACACATATGTCATATAGGAATATTGTACACACTATATACACATACACTTTTCTAACTTCTCCTTTTTTTTACACACATGAATACTTTTAATCTTATTTTGTATTAATATGAAATCTCACATTTTTCAGATTTTCAAGAATTTCACGTGATAGAAGAGCAGTGCTTCGAATTAGAATCAGTGTTAATGCATTGTTTTTAATGATCCTGAGTCGAGAAGGTGTTCGTTTTTCGAAAGATCAACGCTTACTGCGGTTAGTAAATTTCTTTCTTTATGTATTTCCTCAATAATTGTGAAAAATGAAAAAACATAACCTGCGAATCTATATAATGTGATCGAAAGCTCGGAGAGAAGTTCGAACGATTTACGCGTGTATAATATACGTATATAGGTGCATATGTAGAGATACGATTATTACGATTTGTCTTTGCATTGCGCCGAGTTCGACGTTTTTCTGCATGTGTGCACTGCTGTGTGCAAAAGTATCTAAATTTTTTTTGTCTCCTTTTGCTTCGAATATAGGTACTTTCTATCAAGTAATATAGGTTAATAAGTCAGACCAGTTTGTGGAATTATATAGGTTAATCTGTCCAAATATAATGCGTAATTTTCGTGGTCGTTTTTTAATTTTCGTTGCCTATATACGATTCAATGTACTATTTTTCTATATACTTATTTACATATTTATCGTTTCTTCTTCGTTCCTTTTCGATAG
>NC_057689.1:6419150-6591763 GCF_014466175.1 Vespula pensylvanica | reverse complement strand
AATTCGAATTAATTACATTTGTCATCCATATCGTATCATTTACGTACTTATATTTTTTATTATTTTTAAATGAAAAAAATAATATTTGATTTGACTAGTACTTGTGATGACGTAATCAAATTATAGGGTCTACTTTCTTTCCTTGCTAGTTGTCTCGTAGTCGTCTTGGACGTAGTGACAAGTGTACACGGTGCTTCGTCGCTCCGCATAATTACAGGTAATTAAAATATTCTTTTCTAACATATACCCTTTTCGAACTTATCAATCGATAGCTAATTACACGATTTGTAAGAGGCCGCATTCACAAGTGGAGATATCATCGCGTTCAAAAGTTATTCGCGAAGATAAAATAGGCCCCTCGTAGATCGGTCGGGGAGCTATTGCATCGTACTTTTTCTTCGATTTTCCTTTTTTATTGTCGCGATATTGTTATTTTTCTCGCTTTTTAATGATTCTGTGATTAGTAATCTTGCATTAATAATTATGATTGATTGATATTTTGTATTATATTCGATTTTCATGTACGATCATATATATGCGCACTCTCCCTCTCTCTCTCTCTCTCTCTCTCTCTGTCTTTTACACACACACACACATGTATACGCACCATTTAACTTATTCTGTATAGTAATATGATCTTATATTTTTCAGATTTCCAAGAATTTCATGAGACAATACAGTGCATTGAATATACCAGTTTTATATGCTCTTCGATACGTATACGTAGGTTTATCTCATTTTCATAACAAAGGCATAATAGAAAGTAAAGCATAATAGAAAGAAATAGGTATATACGGTACGGAGATCGCATTAGGCTGCTGTATGTATATATTTCCAAGAAATTTTCCGACTGAGATCAAAACAAAACAGTCGAGCGTCGAACTCTCTAAAGGTCAGAGAAGAGATCTTTATTCCTATATAGTATTTAGACGTGTACAGATCTACGAAAGCACTGATTACTTTGGTTTTAATTACGTATTTTATTACGGAACATTTTTATTCTAATTTTATCACGATTATTTTAATATTATAGAAATTTTATTATTTTATATAATGATATAGGAATTCGTATACTTTTTAGGTTATTCGTCATCGAATTTACTCCTGCAGCTATTATTTCATTTTAGAATTATTACGTATTATGATAAAATTTATTACATTTTTATTAACAATTGGATCTCCGTATGCAATTACCTCGAAGTGATGAAACCTGGGCAATCAATATTGTTTGAACTTGTATCTTAAGATACAAAGCAAGCACTATCGAGCAAATACTTTGATACATTTTTAATTTTTACAATTATTTAAACAATTTTTAATGTACATGGAATACAAAAAACTAATATTTAAACAATAGTATATTCGTTTAATATTACGAAGATCATAACACGAGAGGAACTTCCAATAATTTTAATTTAAAATTTTAATACTTTGAAATTTTCGTCTCGGGATTATTGACCTTGTGTAATATAAACATATACGACTTTTATTAACTTTGACTTTTATTGAGTTAGTTTCCTTTTGTACGCCGACGAATGAGCATCGCAGCTCTCTCTTTCCGAACGCGAAAGCTTAGAAATTAATACTTTCGATAATTTTATAATGATTTAAACAGTTTTTAATTACACGGAATACAAAAAACTAATATTTAAACAATAGGACATTCGTTTAATATTACAAAGATCGTAACACGAGAGAAACTTAAAATAATTTCATTAAAAATTTCAATACTTAAAAATTTTAATCTCGAGATATTTAGTTACATGTAACATCAACAAAATCGAACCATTGATTGACTTTAACAATTACTGAATCAGTTTTTCTTTGTACTCCGACGAGTGAACGTGGAAATTCTAATATAAATTAATTTGTTTCTATTTTTCTGTTTCAGAATTTTATTGCAATTACGCACATAGGAATGAAATAATCGAGTGTTGTGTTGCTAAAATAAAAATATCGCGAAGTAGAAGCAGTGTTTGTTCATACGCATTTCGTGATTTAAACAATAAGTGTTCTTGCATGGATTGCGTGCAATGCAATCATTAGAGTCAGTGTTTGTTCGCGAAGTATTTTATTTTAACAGTCGCACAGACTGTATTTATAAAAAAAAAAAAGTAGATTTTCGCGAAATAAATTCAGTGACCGTTCGTTAATAAATAACTACCGCGAATTAGAATCAGTGCATCATTCAAGAGGATCTCAACCAACTTCGATGTCGACCTACCTCATTTTCAACCAGCTACATATCATCCACCCTCAATTTCGACCTAAATCGCGGTCGAATGTTTTGGAGTCACCGCAGAACTTCTTAAGTAGTAAGTTAATTTTTACGATCCTTTCGATCATTCAGTTATATCGAGGACGAAAAGTCCGAATCGGCTCGAGTGATTGGTTATAATTATTAAGTAAAAAAGCATTGAGTGACCACGAGTAAATTTCGTGAATGGTTTCTTATTTTTTTATTTATTTGTTAGATCAGGTTAGGGCTTTCTTGTTTCATACCCGTTTATAATTATTTCTACTTTATACAAAAATTATTGTAATACACTAACTTGATTGAAGAATCTTATATTTTTACTCGTAAGCTTTGTTCATTTTGATTTCTTTATTCAAAAATATGTTTTATTTGTCTATCTTTAATTTTTTACAATCTATGATACAGCAAAATGAAAACAAAATAAAATCATAAATTTAGTTATAAAATATCAGATCATTATTTTCATATATTAGTATGAAACTTTTTAAGTTTTCTATCATACTTTATCATTCTGTAGAAAACCAGAACCATATGTGCGGTCCCAATCAACATAGACTGCTAAATCTAATTGAGAAACACTAGGACGTACATTTTGTAGAGCTTCTTTAAAATCATCAAGTGTTACTGATCTAATTTCTTCAGTTTGTATATTTTCTAGTTGACTAAATGGAATACTTCTGATAGGTCCCATACTAGCTTCCTTACATAAATTAGTCATATCAGCACCTGAATAACCTTCTGCTTGTTGAGCAATATCCATAATTTCTTGCTCTGTGATATTATTTGGTACGGATGTTAACAAATTATTTACAATTTGTCTTCGTGCTTCCAATTCTGGCAAAGGAATGTAAAGTCTTTTAACAAGACGACGACGTGCTGCTTCATCTAATTCTTGCGGTCTATTTGTTGCACCTACTATTAAAATGCGATCATCTTCAGAAGTTGCTGCACCATCCAATTGTACTAAAAATTCAGTTTTAAGTCTTCTTGAACTCTCATGCTCTGTTTCTGATCTTTGACTAAGCAAAGAATCTATTTCATCTATAAAAACAACTGAAGGTTGATGTACTCTAGCCACAGCAAATAATGCTCTAACCATCTTTTCTCCTTCACCTATCCACTTTGAAGTCAAAGAGCTTGCTGATATAGAAAAAAATGTTGATTTACTTTGTACTGCAATGCATCTTCCAATCAATGTTTTTCCTGTACCAGGTGGTCCAAATAATAAAATTCCTTTTGGTGGCCTACGTAAGCCGGTAAAAATATCAGGTCTCAACATAGGAAATACAATTACTTCTTTAATAATTTTCTTAGCATATTCAAGTCCTGCAATATCGTCCCAAGAAACTGATGTTCTTAAATCCATGATTTCATTTTTTACTAACTCTATCATTTTTGGATCAATATTTTTCAACCTCTCATCTTCTATTTCTGCCGAATTACTTTCATTTTCTGTTGTATTGCCTTGGCAATGAATTACTTTTTCTTTCTCGCGTTTGAAAGGACATACAAATTTAGAATTAATAGAAGATTTACCACCTAATGTTTTCTTCTGTACTGGCCTATTCCTTAAACTTTGTTGAGCACTTAGTTCATCTCTAGCAGTTTTAAATGAATAACCTGTATTTTCTAAGTTCTGAAATTCTTCTTTATTACACTAAAAAAAAAAGTTTATAATTTTATTAATTGTAAATACACTATATTTTAGTACATAATAAATTTATAACGTACTTCTAAACGACTGTTTTTGTCATTATAATATCGTGCAGATGATGAAGCAACATTTATTTCATTTTTCTGGAAATTCTTATTTATAAGAGAAATTTTATCATTATTTGTCTGAGTTGTTTCGTACATTGGCCGTGTTTGTACATTACACTTCCTCTTTCTTATATCCTGTGTCTTCCACATATCAACAATATCTTTGATATAACTATCATTAATCATTCTTTCTTTGCATGATAAAGTATTCTTATCTTGACATGGCAAACATTTTACGAAATCAACTGCTGTTTTTACATCGTTTAATCCTGATTTCCATTGTAATGGATCATTATCACTTTCAGCAATTTTCACTTCAACTAAATTCCAATAATATCCGCTCTTTTCTATCTGTTGTTGATATTCTTCTAGGCCTTTTTCGAACAAACATGTTGCTACATCCTCAAAGCCTCTGTAATTCGATAAAGGTTCAACTAATGTGACAAATTAAGGAATGAGAAAATAAAGAGAACTCTTGAAAAAAATAAACTCACGATCTTTTTGCCGTTAAATATTTCACAGCAAGACAACGTCGTTCAATATCCAGAACCTTATGTTGATCTTGATTAAGTTTTGAAAATTTTAATTCTTGATAAGATGCCAAAAAATTATTATATTCTTTGGCAATGTCTTTTGTATTACAAAAAGACATGATTTTGTAATAGTAAATATTGTTTAAATTGCTTCCTGCTTCTTAGATTTTACTTGTAAATCAAATTCAAGAAATGAACGAATGATTATATCACGTGATCTTAACCCCTACTTCGACTACTGTTGAGACTTGTAGTGGTGAAACATAGAAACTAATTTTATTTTTGTCATAAAACGTGATTCTCAAGCATTTTCGAAAAAAAGATTAAAAATTGCATGTCTCAACTAAACATTCCATAGCACGAAACACACGTCTAATATAAAATAAATTTAAATGAATATTTTGAAACATTCATATTCTGAAGTTGAGGTTATTATCTGTTTATGACTTTAACAAAAACAAACTTTTTACTAACTTTGTTAAATTTCTATGATGCAAATCGTTTAATTTTATTAAGGCATTCTTCTAAGATTTTCTTCTATTAAGACTGTTCATTACCTTTGTTTTTATAATACTTTATTACGGAAAAAAGAATAAAAACTCATAATCCCATTACTGATTTTCGTACGCACGAAATGTTGATGCACACATAGAGAAAAAAGATTATGAACAGTCTTAAAGACTTTGTCATAGTTTTATTAAATCATAAATTTTAAGTGTTTTCAGATCATCGATCATAAAGGTCCTCATCATATGTTCAACACATGGATTTAAATTTTTCTACAAGTGGACAAAGGAGCTTAAATAAATCTTCTAGTATATTTATTAGTTAAGAGGGTTATAAACTTTTACAACTTTTTTGTTAATAAATAACAAGTACTTACACGATAAAAAATTGTTTTTGACATTAATATTTTATTACAAAATATTACCGAGATATAAAAAATATAATATATATAATAAAAAATACATCGATACATTTATTTCAAGTATCCATGTTCATTAATAAACCTTTGTTACTTAAATTGATTATAAACTCATCATCTGATTCATCCATAGTTAGATTTTCTAAATTAGGTGTTTCTTCATAAGATACATTATTTTCAATAAGATTATTGGATCTTTTGGAATATTTTGAATGCTTGCATGTAAATATTGCACCTAAATTTATAATTGAATATGCATTACACTTTAAGAATTTTTCAGTAGTCTCCCTTAAAGTCTCATATGCTGATATTACTTCTCGCGAATAGTTGCTTAATAGAGCTAATAATTGAAAAATATTAAATAAATGATACTCTTCACATTACAAAAATTAAATAAATTATGAATAATACTTACATTTATATTGAGGTTGATTTATGTCAAAAATATGATGATAAAAACAAATTTGATTATACAGTTGCATATCTGAATACTAAATCAAATAAATGCTTTTTAGTATCTATATTATCCTTTTAAAATCAGTAATGAAAAAAATAAATGGTGTACTTACTACTTTATGCATAAATGCATCCATACACTTAGGACATTTAGGATACTTTGCATTAAAAGTTAGTGGTAATTTTCTAGTTCTGTATGAACAAAGAGGATTTTCACATTCTAACCAATCTTCATAGTAAGTATCTATTAGAGATCTCAAAGCAAGCTGTAATTCATTTTGTATAGCCTTAAGATATTTCCATGGAGGCATTGTACATTCTGGATTAGGACACATACCTAATGATAGACAATCACCTTCAGGCTGTGAATATAATAATTATATTAGAACTTAATTTTTTAGTAAGTCAACTTTTTTTTTTTACTTACAATCAGGGATGTAACACCATTTAGTATGATTTCAGTTTTACATTTTTCATTTTTACAATTGAATTTTAAAGGAAAGCAATACTTAAATCTGTCTTCATTTATCAAAATTGGTGCATTAAGATTGTTTTGTTCATTAACTGTTGCTTTCGATTTATAAACGTTTTCTAAACCTATTTATAATAAAAAAAAATATATATATATTATTCTAAAAGATCTTTTTTCATTACAAGTACCTAAATTCCTGGCTAATAAAACATCGTCTATTCCTTCTATTGGTTCACAAATCCTTAATACAACTGGAAGTATTTGATTCATCAAATAATAATTAATGTCGATTTTTAAATTATCCTTTTTCTTAAATTCATCAATATGATAAGCTCTTTCTGTAGCGGACTTATCTGTTCCATCCTAAAATGAAATATTACAACATTAAGTATAAATCTTTAATTATATGCAAATAATTATAAACAAATAAATCTGAATAAAAACCTCGCATATAATATAGGATATAGTATCACCAACTTTCCACATCCTACCACCTTCCTTATTTAATCTCAACGCAACTGAAACATGTGCTTGTTTTTTATCAGAATATTCATGAGGATTTTTGGAAAGTTGTTTAGTAACAATTAATGAAGACAAAGGTACTTGATTTTCTCTGACACTTTGTGAAACAGTTTGTAAAATACTGAATATTTCTTCCACTCGTGTGTCATTCGATTGCTCGGAAAATAGTTGACTTAAAATTCTCCTAGAAAGTTATATTTACTTTATTAATTCTATAATTACTAAAACAACAAATAGAAAATATTCATTTTATATACAAACTTTCCAGTTTCACAAGCTAATTGACACCAATCTCTTCTTACAATATCCAAACCTTTATGTTCTTGATTTAATTGTATCTTTCCATTTAGTAATTTAGTCATAGTAACAGCAGCATATTTCTTTTTTTGTAAAAGTAATAAATATCGAAATACACCGTCAATATCCAATTCTACTTTTTTATACAACTTGTTTACCTCTTGTTTAATCTGTTTCATAGATATTCATAATTAAATAGGAAATATAAAATACATGTTACAAAAATATAAATTAAGCTAAGATGAAAAGTTGGTTGTACCTTTTTTCCAATAGAAAAAACCTCATCATAATCAAGAATATTAGTTTTTATCATTATAGAGTCAGTATCTCCATAAATAACATCATAATTTAATTTTTCTACCATACGTTTTGTATCTTGCAGTATTTCTCTACCCTTTGCTGCAAATAAATAATTATCTTGTATTTTTTATATAATAATAGTAAACTTTGTTTTTTTTTTTTTGTGAAACCTACATGTTATTAAAGCAGCTAATCCTTTAGCATAAAATCTGCAATGGGTTGCACCTAAACATCCATACATCGAATTTGCTGTTAGTTTCAAAGCCATTTGTCGTATATTATATTGTGCTTTTAACTCTGATGAAATATTTGATGCTTTCATTAATTTTTTAATCTCAACTCTACTTTCCACGAGTTTACGTATTTCTGTAGGTATGACACCTGGTTCTAAACTCGAATCTGGTATTTCCAAATCCTACGTATATAATTTATATTAAATGAAACTATATATATGTACATACACATATTATACATATACATATTAATTATTTTATATAAATTTACAAACTTATAATTTTTACCTCATAATCAGCATATGCTGCACCTGGTACTGTGGTAAAACATAAATTGTACTCTTGTATTATGCTAGGGTATAAAGAATTGAAATCCATTAATAAAATTAATGTATCATAAAATCCTTTTTGTGCAGTTAAAACTAAACCGCCTGCATAAGCTGCCTTTTTCCTCCGAGGATTATCTACAATAAAAAAATATAAAGAAATAAAACATATGCATAAATACATCTATGCTCTATTTATTTATTAGTTTATTATCATCGCATAACTTACCACCCTCAGTATCTTTTTTTATTTTTCCTTGCAGTTTATCTGGTGTTATATAATTTTTTAAATGAAAAGCATGTAATAAAAGATATTCATTTCTTTCTGCTCGGCCAGCTGATAATGTTCTTGATAAAATATTACCTGCATAAATCGCAAAATATAAATATTACATGTTATAATTAATACTTAAAATCAAAGTTTATATACCAGCTATAGAGGTAATTTGCAATGCAAGTGGTAATATTTCCAATTCAAGTGTTATGGACAAAATATATGATGCTTCCATCAAAGTACGTTTTATAAGATTTTCCATTTTTTCTATTGTATTATAAAATAAAGGACTTTCTCCAGGTTTTAATTCTTTGTACTCATTTTCATTTTGTTTTAAAACCTAAACAGAACAATATGATTTGTATACACTTTATTGTTCATTTAATTTAATTTTAAATAATTTAATAAATAATCTAAGAAATATAAATCACTTACTGCCATGCAAAGAGATTGTAAATCATAACTCCTAACTTTTAAATTTAATTCTTTTGCTGAAATTTGTATATCACAAAGAGGACGACCACCCATTGCTTGACCTATATTAATTTTTCCCTAAAAAAGATTTTTTTTTATTATTTATTATTTTTATTTTATTAACTAATTTGTATTATAATTTTTTTTTTTAATGCAAATAATAATTATACTCACTTTAATAATAGGATGTACACTACGTTTTAATTTTCCAATTCTACTCCAATTTGATACTTTAAGATTAAAAATCCTATGTAACAAAACATCAAATTGAAATCCACAATCATAACCGATGAATAAATCTGGATCTACATTCGCTATTATCTTAAGCAATTCTTCAAGTAAATCATGTTCATTTTCACATCTTATTATTGTAGTATATTTGATTTTTGACAGTACTCCTTGTGCTTGTCTTGGCCATGGGATATCTCGTGGCTTAGTTACAACTATTTAAAAAGATTAAAAAGATTACATTAACTATGATTAAATGTATTTAAATAACATAGTAATCATACAACTTACTGCAAAAACTTTGTTCAAATAAATGTGGTGCTTTTGGCCGTTCCTTGTCAATATTATATTTACGATGAAGAAGAATTCCAACCATTACAACTTCATTTTGTTGTGATTTTGCATGTGCAGATACACGTACGTTTAACGTTGCTATTATCATTGGAGGTATTGCTAAATTTTGAGATTCTGAACTAACAGAAATATTTTCCATTTTCATGCACGTTATCTGTTTATTAAATACTTATAAGATTAAATTAATAAAAAAAATCATTGCTAAAGAAATAATTCGTACTGAAACATACATTCAATTTACACCAACTTGTTTGCACTCCTGTAGGAATTGCACATTTGACATCTAACCAGCAAGGGCCCTTAATATTTCTTTCTATAAGTAAAAGTTCTAAACTTTTTACTGTAGTTCCAAAAACTTTTTCTATAGCAGGACCTGAATACCCTGAATCTATAAGTGGATAATTTGTAGAATATCTAACTTCTAAGTAATCAGAAAATTTAGGTGTATCTTCTTGCTCGAACGCATAATATTTAGAAACTTGACTAGATCTGAATTCTTTGATCCCAGCTTTATTAGCAAATTCATTGAACTCCTTATATACATCATGTATGCTAGTTTGTCTCGGTTCTGAATCAGAAGAATTTTTTATCTAAAATTTATAAAAATTTATCTAAAATTATCAAAAATTTATTTTTTAATTCTGTAATAATTGTTATTTATAATTAAAATGCTTCCTATTTTTAATATTTCTTAAAACAAGTAAAAAAATATTTACTTACATATTCTCTAGGTAATAGATAAATTCTTCTTGGAATATTTTTTATTGTAAGACAGCAAGAACAGTATGTTTTAGTAGATGGAACATAAGCTTTTCCAAACAAGTATACGATGCCTGGCTGCTTAAAAGAATCTTCATATGCATCCCACCAGTAAAAACGAAAAATTTGTTCACCAGCTGAATTTTTTATAAATGGTATAGATACATCTGCATTCTCTGCAGAAACTTCAACATTTGTAGTTTGCATTCCAAAATCATCATTCCATATTTCATTAAATATTTCAGAATTTTCCTCTAGTATATCAGACTCATTGCAGAGTGTTAGAGATTTAGTCTTTGTATGATTCTCAGGTTTTGAAATTGTGGGCACTGATCCTTTCAAATGTTCATTTTCATTTAAACTTGAATTCTCAAAATCTACTTCGGACAACTACATCAGAATTAATAATCTAAATTAAGATAAATACTTGTATACATTTGTTTGTGTAGAAAATTAAAACTCACATCACCAACATATTCACTGATGTCTAGACTTCCATCTTCAATTATTTGACTAGCTGGTACTTCTTTCACACTACTGCATTTATCTATGGATAATGACTGGGACTCATCGCTGATATCATTAATAATTTCTTGACTTGTACTTTGGGGATGTGCATTATTATTTGATGTCTTATTAATACTTATTGATTCTTTCTTAGAATCTATTTTTTTTAATGTACCAAACATTGGTTCATCATTATCACTATCATTAGATATGTCCATACTTAAACATATATCATTGTTACTTGTTACTTCTTTTTTATTTTCCACATCCTGATTGCTCCTAATATTAAAGACACATATAATACTTTATATATATTTACAATATAAAATTATATAGAATAATATATTAAATTATTTTTAGTATTGTTTATATTATAAAATAAATTACTTACGTATTATTTATACAATATGTTTTACAAAATGTAGCTCTACCATTTTTTGAACCAGATACTTTTTTGGTATCTTCTTTTTTAAGTTCACTCATTAAGTCTCCTAAAATATCATCTTCGACAGAATTACTAACTTTTTTATTAGAAGGCATTAGCATAATCATATCTTGAATACTCTTTTTAGTTTTAGTAATATTCTTTTTCTTCTTTCTAGGTCCTGAATTATCATGCTTCATTGCATGCTGAATACTAGTTTCATCTAAGTCATCATCAAAGATTTCTCTACCATCTTCTATATATCCATTTTCACCTATTATTAGAATATAACAATGTAATTTTATCTCTGTACTTATATCATATATTAAAAGATTAATTACCATCATCAACAATCCAATCATCATTTTGACGTTTTAGAACAGTTTTACTATATTCCTGCTCATCGACCTCCTCATAAACATTTTCTAATTCGTCAATCTCATATTTGTGCTTACTACCCTTTAATTGTTTCAATTTTTGTAATGCTAATAGACATGCACTTTTTCCAGATTTTTGCCTTCTCGTTCTACCAGAAGGGGATTCTAATTACAAAATATAAAATAATGAAAACAGAAGTGTACATTATTGCCATTGTTTTAAATCCATTATAGCCTCAACAAAGAGTTTATATATGATCGATAAATATATACGTGATGATTTACCTTGTGCTTCGCTCATTATTCCTTTGTTAATATTTTACTTGAATAAACAATTATTACAATTATAAAGAACTATCTCAGATATTTTAAAATATAAATGGAACACAACAAGCAGACAATAAATAGGCATTCAACAAACCTACAACATGTTGGCGGGAAATCCGTCATATACTATTTTCAATTATTTTAATTCTCTTGAATCATGAACAAGTGTCTCGTAATAGATAAGCATATAACGTAAGAATAAAGAAAAAAATATAGCATCAGTGCCCTCTCACAATGTTTATATAAAATTCTATGTTATCGATAATTCGTTTTTATTACTAAACTAATCAGAATTTAAATTAAATATATATTATTAATTGTGACTTGAAGATTCCTGCATCTATGTAAAGATATCAGTGGAATATCAAAAAATATCATCAGACTTTATTATGCAACATGTCAAATGGTGTATTTACTTTTTATTTTAGTATATTTGATACTTGAATAATTAAATGCAGCCGATTAGTTCGACAATACTTTTATTGTATAACAATCTTCGAATATATGTTATATCGAATAATGTCAATCACTTAGATTTTATCACGAGCAAATTATCGTATATGAAGACCCATAAAAGAAAATTTTGATAATAAGTAACAAGTATTGCCATCTAGTTCTCCAGAATAAAACTAATTTGAATAAGTTTATATCACATTCATTTTTAACTATGTAAAGACCTTACATAGATTTTGTATATTCATATTTTTTTTACTTCTCAATAAAATTACTATGAATGTTCGAATATGTGTTAATGTTAAAATATTAGTAATAGATATTTTAAAGTATCATACAAGGTTGTAACGTAAGTGCACAAAAGCAGCGATTTTAGCACACCTATGGATAATAGGAGAATAATTGAAATCCCTTACTTTTCTACATACGTTACTTTCCACTATAACGTACATATATAATATTGTTTTTATACATTCCGTGTAGTCTTTATCCGCATACAAAAGTGTCGAACTTCTAACATATCGTGGCAATAGGTATAAATAATACTGTATACCGATGTCCTGTCAAATAAAAACAATTGGCAATTTAAAAGACGTGAATAAAGTCAGAGAAATACTTTCTGGAGATGCTGATGTCAGACGTAAGTTCCTTTATCATTCATTTTTTATGGAAATAAAAACAATAGAGGATGCTTTTCTTTAAAATTCAGTAAATATTATATCTTTTAGCTGAATTTATTGCAAGTCATGAATTACCTTTGCAAGATTGTTTTGTCTCTCTTTCATCTGCCGGTGATGTTCTTGCACTGGCACAAAATAATAAAATGATCATATTGATTTGTAAGTATAATAACAAAGAAGCAAGAGATAATTAAAAAAATATCTGTTAAGTAAACGAATTATATATTTTTAGCAAAATGGGATTCACAGGAACCAAGTGAATCGAAAAATAAATTTCAAATTTTATGGAATGGAATAATTGCAGAGAATCAAAAGCAAGTATTTAATATGACAAAAAAATTATATTTAAAAAAAGATAATTAAGTCATTTATTAAATTATTTGTTTAGCGAATGGATTACTTCGATAATATGTTTACCTCTGATATCGTTGGGTAAAGTCAGTGCAGGTACCAATCCTGATTGGACATGTATAGCAGTAGGATTTAATAACGGCATTTTGAGATTTTATACAGAAGTAAGTTAATAATGTTATTATTGTCAAAACAATTTAATTCAAATTTATTTTTTATTTCTCAAGACAGGTGCATTATTATTAGAACAACAACTACATAATGAACCAATTCTTGGAATAAAATGCCAATCATCTTCCTTTCATAGGCATTCAATCAGTAAGCAACCATTGGAAGAATTGTATATAATTTATAGAAGTATCGTATGTATACTGCAGGGTTTTCCATTATTTTCAACTTTACGAGCATGCAGGAATCATTTAGCTAGAGGTATATATTGTCGTGTCATGTATATTATATTTATAAAATCTCTTTTATCAATATTACTTCAATTGCAGTGCAAGCTAAATGTAATGATATATCTCCAGCTACTACCTTATCATACAAAAAGTGGGAATTCAGAAATCAAGATATCACAAATGATACTGAAATTATTGGTACAACATCTGTGAGCAGTTTTAATCATTTGATGACTGCTTCCTTATGTGGTGGATACAATGCATTATATAGATCTAGTGCTCCACAACATAATTTGGTTATGGCTACTGGTAAAAGACCGTTCATTGGTTTTCATTATGCATTAGAAGGAGGCAATGCTCCTGTTTTATCTGACGTTGCTGCTGCAATGGCCAGTAAATTAGTAAATGCTATTGGAACTGCTGTTCCGTAAGTATTTAATAATTCTTCAATATTGTATATACAAAACAATACTTATTGTATACATAATATTGTATGTAATATTGTATACATAAAACAATAACTTATTCTATGAATAGTTGGTTTCGAAGCAATTCAAAAACTTCTGCATCACTTGAAATCTCTAAAAATAATAGTCAAGAATCTACTGAAACATTAAGCTGTAGGTACAGCATAAGTGATCTAATGAGAGAAGGTGATTCCATTGTTTGTAGTCCAAATAAAATGTTATCAGCTGTAACAGATGCAATGGGTAGAGTAATATTAGTGGATAATAAGAGAGGTGTTGCAATAAGAATGTGGAAAGGATATCGCGATGCACAATGTGGATGGATTGAAGTTGGAGAAGATAAGTATTCTGGAATACATAAGAATACTAATAAAAGCGTACGCACATCACACGTTCGCAACACATTGTTTTTAGTTATATATGCCCCAAAAAAGGGTGTAATAGATATATGGGGAATTCAGCAGGGTCCAAAAATTACAACTTTTACTGCCAGTAAAAATGGACGGTAAATTAATTAAGTTTATTTCCTATAATTATTACTCTTAAAATTATTCATACTGATACTGTATTTATAATACTGATTTTAGATTGCTGTACATTAATTATGGCCTGCTAGGTATAAATGAAACTACAAACTTAAACAAGAATGAAGCACAACATACTTGTGTATTTATGGATCCTCTTGGGGGATTAAAAGAAATAATTGTTCCGTTTCACTTTGCTCTTAGTAGTAAAAATGCTAAAAAAGCGTGTGACATATATCTTCTTCGTAAATTGAAAAATTTTCTAAGAGAAGAAGATTTTGATAAAGAAAAATTAATTACAGAAGTTTGTAATGTGTGCTTAGCTATGAAAACAAATGAAGTCAGATTGCAAACACTGGAATTGTTAATGAATACTAAGGATATTTTGCCTGATGCATTATTAGCTGCTACGAATTGTTTTGCTAAAACATTTGATGGATCTGGTATGAACATTTTTTAATTTAACAAAGATAATTAAAATTTGTTATAGTACTCTATATATAACGTATATAGTAAAAACATTTTATGAAGGATGTATTAGTATTAAAATATTATATATAGAAGATATAGAAAACAATTGAATTTGTAAATACAATTTATTTTTTATATTTTAGATTTGAATATCATGGAGCCAGCAGCAAAAATTGTATATAAATTAACTATTCAATTACAGAAAATAATAACATTTTATATGTTCATTATTAGTTCTGATTTTGACAATACAGTACAATCAGTTGAATCCTCTGATCATGAAAATTCAAATACTGAAATGCTAGCTTTAACATTATTAATTTCTGAACATGAAGTTGATAGAATATTAACATTACATAAAACTATATATAATATAGAACATGACAATGTTAAATCAGGATGTAAAGTGAAATTTAATGATAATGAAAGAAAATTTTTTAACTTCTTAGCATGTTTTGATTTTAGTGTATCAAACCTGACAGTTTTACAGAAGGACATTACATTAGAAAAGAAATACCAAATTTGTGAGTATTGAAATAAGATACTAGTTAATTATCTGTTGCTATTTATATAAATTGTCTTTTTTCATGTTTTATCATAAATAACTATGTATGTTTCAGCTGTATTGATTTTTGAAAAGTGTATGTCTTTTCATGAAACTATTGAAACATGGAAAATTGCTGCTGCAAATAGTAATATTCAGCCACATGTTTTTATGCAGCTTGTATTAATTTATTGGATGTATAAAGAGGGTGATAGGAATTTAGAATCAACACTAACGCAATTTACACGATTATTGCATGTTATTTGTTCATTAAATAGTGAGTTCCAAGGCATTCAATGAAAAACGAAAAATATAAGCAAAGTTTTTTTAATAAACATTTTTTTGACTTCGATAGGTATAGAAGAAATATGTGTAGATTGTAATGAGAACTCTTTATGGTGGAAAGACGTACGTACTATTTTAACTGAATCCTTAAATCCTCTACATGCTTATACTGCAGCATTGGCATGTAGAGCAGTTGCTGTAACATTAGAAAAGTATAAAGACAAGGCATATAATACTACAGAAGAAACTTATGATAGTAACAAAAATGATGCTGATGATAGTAATAATGATTCACAAGCAAAAGTGGAAATAAGTAGTAAAGGAACTAATATTGTACCGCATGAAGAAGTACATAATTCTATAAGTGAATGGGAAAATGTTAGTAAGGATACATGTCAATTTACTTTACTTATAGGAAACCTTGAAGATGTTATGGTTTTAAATGCAGTTGTAAGGTAAAAATTACAATATATATAAAGTATAAGCATGAAATAAAAGTATTATGTAAAAGTATCTATTATTATGATAAAACATTTTAGGCAACAACCTTTGAGAGATCAAACAATTGACTTTTTTACATTACCTTTTGAAATACAAAATATTTCTTTGGGAATGATTTTATCTAATGGAAAAGGTTCTGATTTAATCACTTTTCTAATATAATGAACATTATTGTGGAATATATAGCTTCATCTATGATTTTAGGTTCTGTTTCTGAAATTGTTGCAAAATGGTTAAGTTCAACAGGTGTACATCCTGTACAATTGGTAGATACAGCTGACATAGAATTTGAACAATTGCATTTTGTGGAAAATGTAGTACCTGAGAAAGAAGTATCTGCTGTTAACTTACAAGAGGATGCTATAGAGGATGCACCTTCTTCATCTGTAGAAAATCAAACTGAGCAAACTACAAACACAACAGCACAAGCGTGGGTGCTAGGCAAGATATACTTTGCAAGCAGTAAGATTTGATGTTATAATTTAATCTTCAAGTGACATTTTTATTATTTCTAGAAAAATTGACTTTGTTGAAACATCACTTTCCATATAGTTTAACAAGCAGCGTGCTTCTTGCAAATTTATGTTGGGAATTTGCTATGGCTTGGAATAAAAATGTATCAGAATTAGAAGGTCTTGATGCGGCTCTAATCGTTTTGCGTCATATACCTATGAAACATATGCAACATGGTAAAAAATGATTTTCCTATTATATTATAAATATTTCATTAACTTTACACATATATATAAAATAATTATAATAATATGAATATATATTTATGAATGTCAAAATGATAGAAATTATACTAACAGGTGTTTGCTGTCTTTTGTGGACATTACATATAAAAAAAAGGATGGAAGCAGCTGGAAAAATCATGAATAAGCTAGGTAAACTGCCAAAGGAGAGATTATCTATACAAGAAACTGGACTTTCTGACAAGCAATTAGTTACATTCCTGCAACATTGTGTTACATTTTTTGATATATTTAGTGAAGTAAGATAATGATCTACCTTGTAAGGTTAAAATTTATTAATAATTTTGATAATGATTGCATATAATAACTTTTTATGTATAATTATTTAAAAACTTTATTTTTTTTTATTAAATGGTATAAATATTATAGGCTGAATTACTGGAAGCAAGTAATAATATATTACTGAAATCAGAAGAATTATGGGAAGGTCAATCATCTGGACCACAACCATTTGCACTTTCAGCTTTATCACAAACACCTGCATGGTATGAATTAATTATGCTACATTTGCAGATAACTAATATTTTATACATGATGGCATATTTCAATCTAAAGATATCAAAGCCTCTGAATAACTTATTTGAAGGAGTGGTAAGGATAATATATATAAAAATTTTCTTTTTAATATCATTAATAATCATCAAAAAATAAATAATAAGGTTTTATTATTTTTCAGACTCAGCCATATTTTTTTCAAGATATATCAGATAAAATAATGTTTACTTGGAATCATGATGATAGAAAAGATAGTTTACGTTTAGAATTTTTACGTCACGTAATTACAGCTTCTATGGATTTCATTCATCAAGAAACTGTAGATGGGAAAACATTAAGTTCTACACAAGCTGTACTCTGGATGAGCAGATGTCAAACACTAGGTTCAATGTGGAAATTAAATAGTGATGAATTAAGGATTCATCAAGTTTGTCAACTTTATATTAATGGATTTGATAGATTAGCAGAAGAGGTAGTTTAATAAAAATAACACGATTATTTTTTTCTCTGTGATAACATTTTATTATAATACAATAAATTACCACCTCTAATATTTAAAGCAGTAGGTTATTACAAACACATCTTTAAAAAGAAATTTACATGTGTAATCATATTCAATTAGGTTGCTGCGGCTGTGAATGACACTGAAAGATTAGCAACAGATTTATTGCCTATAGCTGGAAGAAGAATGATGGCATATCTTTCAAAATCACCAGATTTATTAGAAGAAGTTTCACGAATAAGTACAACACTAATTAAATACCTTGAAAGTTTAGTAAGTTCACGCATTAATATCATATATTAAATAATTAAAGAGTATTACTAATATAATTTGTATATATTTTTTTATAGGATATGTCAGAATTAATTCTTACAAACTGTTCCAATAATGATACCATAGAATTAATTCATAAAATATCAAGATATTTACCCGAGTCTCACTGTGAATTTCATGTAGTACAACGGATGTTAGATGCTACTTTTATATATCAAGATAAAACGTAATGTTAGATAAAATATATAGATTGTGTAATTAAGTTATATTCATTGGTTGTTCGTATTGCAAATTTTATGTCATTTTATGTTATATACAGCATAAAGCAAACCTAATGAAGCTTATATATTATATTTTATTTTGTATTATATATTACAGAAATAAAGTATTATAAGCAGTAATTTTCAAAATAATAACGTTATGTAGGAGATTATATTATACGTATTACTGTGCATAATCTACTGATTAAAATTTTTTAATAGAAGTAAATTTTCTAGCCTAATAAAAATTTTCGGTATGTAAAAAAAAATTTCTAAAATTCAGTTATTAATAAAGATCCAGATTGAAAAATTTTATATAGAAAATTCTGAAATATAAAAAATTATTTGTATAGAATAAAATAATAGAAAATATAAATTACTTATTCACTGTATTTGAAACTGAAAACAAAACAAAAATAAAATCAGACTGTCTTCACTTGTGATATTTACAAGTTTTATTTTTTTTCTTTTCTTTTTTTTTTTTTTTTTTTTTTTACATTATTATACAAGATTGATGCAAATATATTTTTTAACAAAATTAAATTATTTGACGAAAAATTGAATTGTAATTCACAACATTTTAATTTTGCAGAATCTACAAATGCATAAAAAACTGTCAAATTCAATATTACAACAATATTTCCTTAAGATATTAAAATATGTTAAGCATAATATGCTTTATTTACGTACATTTGAATAAAAAATGAAATAACTTGGTGATAAGTATTGCAAAAGATAAGATTAAAAGATCTATGTGCTTTAAGGCTGTTCATCACTCCTGGTTTTATGATGGTTTATGCCAATCATGAAAATAGGCGTAATTCTTGACTGATTTTGATAAACAAGGTCTTATTTTAAAGACGAAAGTTTAATCTAGGACCTCACTTTCTCGAATTTTTGAAAAAACTTTATTTAACTTGAAAAAAATCGTATTAGAAACAGGTATTTTTTTCAAGTTTATGCATAAATAAGCACGAAGTTTTTTCGGGTGGGACCCAAGAGTGGGGCTCTTGGGCGTGGGCCTTTTGGCGGGTTTGTTTCTCTTGATTTATTTTATTTCCTTTTCTGTCTTATTTTCTTTTTTCCTCTTCTTTTCTTCGCAATGGACAAAATAGGAAGAACACCCAAGCATTGGAACTAGTCTTATTTCCATTGGACCATCTTCCAAACAGTGTTAGGAGTCTGAATTCTTGATAAAATGGAAACGCGAATTTTTAAATAGAATCATCATAATTTTAACACACACGGAGGCGATTAAGTTCTACAGTAGACTTCGTTTTATCGTTTGAAATTTAGAAAGCACGACCGATCGTATTGAATAATGGTGATTGAAGCTTCCATTATTATGACAGTCCTGATATCCATAGGTCTTACTTTTCTTCAGTTAGCATTGGGACCTGAATTTTCGGTAAGTGGCAAATACCTCCGGTATCGTCTATTTTAAAATAGAGTTATAGCTTGCAAATCTCCAGATGTAGCAACCTCCATGTAGTAAGATCTGGATCGGTATTACTTGCAATATATTGAGTATTACTAAACGAATGGCTGCATATTTCAACGTATTTTCAAAATCTTTTCAATCAAATTCTGCTTACGCTTGTAGTTCATATTTTGTTCATATCTGTCGCTAAAGTTACATATACTTCGAGCGAAAGATGATGAACAGCCTTAATGTAAAATGTTCAACAAAGATTTAAAAACATTTTAGTTGATAGCCTTAAGTAGATCATAAACGTGTAATAACATTACATAATTTATAAGTTAGAGAAATTTAAAATCTATTATTTTTATTGCTGCTTTTTATTTTACATATGTGATAGTGCCACATTAACTTTTTTTTGTTTTCTTTGAAGTATCAAAAATATACTTTAAAAAAAACAAAAATCAACAATATGTTTGCAAAACAGTGAAAATAGAAGATTAAGAAATTTTTCATAATTGATGTTCCGATATTAATATTGACCTTACTAACAACTGTTTTATATCATATAAATAAAACAGAGTTTTTTATGCAATATATTCGCGATTTATAAATTTATAAGTAATAAAAATAATTCAGCAATGTTATCACTTTATATCACTTGTTTCAAAACAATAAAGTTATTACACATTTTTTTGTATCCATCGTAAAGCATTTCTAACATTTGAGAGGGTAACTCTACCGAGAAAACTGGCGATCAATTGATATTCTGGCATTGTGCGTCTCCCACATGAACGTGTTGATAACAATTGCCGATAGGAACTTTGTTCATTTTCATCATTTAATGTTTTTCTTAATAACAGTGTACTATTGCGGCCTTCACAAAGGACTTTGGTTGTCAAACACAATAGCCACTCCATGATCTATAATAAAAGCAAAATTGTTTTAATATTAATGAGATACAAAATTCCTGATATAGATAAAGAATATAGAAGTACATACTTCATTACTAGAAGGTACTTTGCCTTCAGTTCTAAACCATGAACTAGGTGCCCATAAATACAATTGCATTATTGTTGCTGCCATTTCTGCATTATGTCTCTGTAATTAATCATAGAGTATAAAATATATATTATGTTATTATATTTTTTTGTATATACAATTTTTTAAACTTTAGTATTTCACAAACCTTAGAAAAATTTCTCGAAAGCATATTGTTTATCAAAGCAACAATAATGTTTGGAACATCATTTGAAAATGAAGGAAGATGCTGCTCTTTATAAGTATAATTTTTAAGTACAGCCTTTTCATCAGGACTTTCAAGGAATGGATTCTTTTCACCAAAAATTTCATAAGCTATAGTGCCAGCAGTCCAAAGATCTGCTTTAGTATAATTTATACTTGTGAAAGGTCCAGGAGTTGCTGATATGACCTCTGGTGCCATCAGTGCTATATTGCCACCTTTGTCAATGTTGTCAGTATTATAAGGCATATATAAACTGTAAGTTTTGTCAGCTAAACAACAGCCAAAATCGGTGATCACCAAAGAAGGGCAATTATCAGTCTCCTCTGATAAATCAAGTAGTATATTATCACTCTTGAGGTCTCTGTTGTGTCATAGAAAAAAAATGATAGATAAAGATGATTAAATGATTAATAAAAATACATAGTATATTGATATTAGTACTAACAAAAGAAATTATAACAAATGAAATTATGATTCAATCTTAATATGCTTCATATATCTTATATAATGTAGAAACATCAAATTAGTTGAGTAATGATATAATTTTAAGAACTTGTAAAATGAATTTGATTTCAATTACAATTGGATATGAAGTTTCAATTACATAAAATGAAATATGCAATAATTTGTAACAGAATATAGCAGTGTGTACCTGTGTGCTATGCCATGAGCATTTATATGAGCAATTCCTTCCAATAGCTGAGCTAGTAATAATATTGATTCGCGTATATTCACACTATGTGTAGATAAATATTCTTTCAAAGTAGTATCATATCTAAAAGGAACAATTATCTATATTCAAAAAATTTTGCAATATAGAATTCTACTTAGTTTATTTTTTTGGAATAAGTACAAACCTTTTCATCAACAAAAAAAGGCTCATATTTCTGCCAGATCCATGAGGATTAATTCGTGCTGGTAGAGCATCAGGATATATTACCCATGACTCAGGTAAAGCTGGGACTCTATCAGTAAATACATAATACATTACTACAATATTAGGATGAGGAGGCAACACAGACATATTTTCAGCCATCCTTTGTTCCCATTCTGCTAATTCTTCGTTGTTATGCCGATTCCTAGCAGGAATAGTTTCACGATACATAGCTCTAAGTATTGTTGTTGCATTGGATTCTGCATCATAATTGAACATCATTTTTAATGCCAAAGGAAATAAATGTATATCTTTATTCTTGCCATAAGTATCTGATTGAATGATGTTTTCAATATGCATAGTTTCTTTAGATCTTGCTGAATATACAGCAGCAGAGCAACCTTTAGCAATGATAGGACCAATTTCAAAATCTTTTAGACTTACGCCATCTTCATTGGTTTTAGTTACATCATAATTTTTATCATTTTGGGGCATGTTCCATTGTAATTTTGATATTGCTTCCTAAACATATAGAAATACCTATAATAACATATAAATATATATTTTACTTAATCTATAAAATTTATCATACACGAATTTCCCAGCAAACTCCTTCTAATTCATCATCTTTCGTTAATATTCCACTTCCTGATGCTAATGATGTACCAACAAGTGCAAAAAATGGAGCAGAATCACCAAATACAAGACGTCTAGCTGCACGTTTTCGTAAATCAGCAGCAAGCCTACTTGTGACTCTTTTTAAGATATTATCAACAAATAAACGTCTTGCATGAGATCCCAAGAACCCAAAATGTCTACCTGTTGTAGAGACATTAGTGCTATTCCCTTGGGGCTGATGGCCCTGGGATTTGCCTAAATTTATTTAAAAAAAAGATTAAGATGTTACTAATACTATTAACAAAATGTTTGTAAGTATCAGTCATTCATTCTAGATTCTACAAAAAAGTAATATGCATAAGAATTGATATTTTCTACATACTGCTTTTTGTTTTTGATGCTACATATCTTGTTGGATATTCACAAAACATATGCACAATATATAGCACACTTATAATACAGTATCAATAGAACTATATGATTGTGACCATAACAGTTCAAAATTTAAATATTTTTTCATTAAAATCTTAATGACCTTGATGGAGCACGTTTGGAATGAAAAGAAAATATGCGTTTTCGTAACTCACCTACTTGCACAACGTGTATCTTGTTGAGGTAATTCTTCGGATTATCGTTAGAATATAAATTTTCTTTATTTCTGAGGGTACGTAGTAAGACCCGACCATTTTGTAGGAAACGGTAAGTTGCCGCCCGAATCGACATCTCTCCAGTTTCTTGGGCTGAAAAAGCCCAACGGGCTAATCCACAAGAAAACACTTTCACGTTAAGAAATCAAATCGTTATAATAATCACAATTGTTTTAAAAGGATTTTTATCGTATAACGGTAAAATACATCGAAATGTCACGTTACATTTCACGGTTCGTTCGTTACGTCTTTATTACGTCGTTGAAATTGAAAAAAGTTAGATATATGTGTCACTACATTTTAACTACATAGGTGTATGATTAACTTAGGAACGTATTCTTAAAACAAAGTGCCACAAGAGCAAAGAAAACACACTTTATTCAATCGAAATAATTTAATTTATTTACTTTAGATCATAGTGTACAAATATATGGGAAATCTAATGGAAAAAAATATTATCATTTTTATACAAGAAAAGAAAAACAAATTAACAGAATAAGAGATAATAAAATTAATTAATAGCACTAATTTTAACTTATATTATTGTTGAAAAGTACGACATTGTGACAGTACCGCCATCTGTATGAACTAGTTTGTGCTTTTATACACGAAGTAATAATCACTATATTCTTTATTTTATATTTTATATTAATATTTATTCGATTATTATTGAATGTCAATTATTAAATTTATTACTATATATTATATTTTGTATAATTCATAGTACAAGATGAATCCAATCTTTAATAGAAATACTTTGTCCGGCACTTTATATTTTTGAAATTTTGTGACATTATGACGCGCTAAATCGTGGCACGATATTTGAATTCAACTTAATAGATATAGATTTTTTATTACGGTATAGAAAAAATAAATGTAGAATTATATCGAATATTATTATATTACGTTTTTATATGTGAAAATACATAAAAAAAGCATCAAAACTATGGATAAAAATATACTTTTAGGTTTACACTACACTTTTTTCTATTTTTTTTGCGCATTAATATTTACATAAAAATTCCGTTCGATTTAATAGGAGCGATACCGATAAGATCTTGCATAATATGCCGTTTTACTATCAATTGGATTGCAATTAAAAAGTGCATCACCACGTGTTCCATCAGGACAGGTACAAACAGCAATATGACGCCTTGGAGTGCAAACGGCATTTGGTCCACACTCATAACCAGTACATGGATTTTGACAAGTGAAATCTATGCAAGCTCGATTATCGGGACATTCACTATCGCTAAGGCACTCTCCCCGTTGACATACTTTTAGAGCGTTACCAATATAACCAGTAGGACATGTACAAACTGGTCTTTCTTTACCTGTATTATCATGACCAGGAGTACAAATTGCATCTATACCACAAGGGTTTGGTTCACAAAGATCTCCTAAAAATATAACATCTTATTATTTAAAAGCTTATATTTAAAAAAATATTTTAATAATAATACTTTTGAAACATATTAAATACTTGGTTCAAAATTTCTGCAATATACAAAAGGATTCCCTGTCATATGTCTTGGACAACTGCATACAGGAGTAATATCACGTAAGTTACAATCAGCATTTACTCCACATACACCATCACAAGGATTTACACATTTTTGATAGAAACAAGCAGGTTTGCTAGCTGGACAATCAGAGTGAGTAGTACATTCTGGATGGCAAGAAAGATATGGATTTCCTGACCAATTCTATAAAACCATAAAATATATAGATAATGATTAAAATATTAATTATTATTTCTATTGTCAGCAAACTTACATGTGGACATGTACATTTGGCAAGATGATTGACAACATCGCAATTAGCATTTTTACCACATTTACATGGACTTTCACATTTAAATAAAGATGAACATGCTAGATGATTAGGACATTCATGGTCGTTTTCACATTCATGACGACAACCAGTTAAAGGCGATCCTTTATAACCAGAAAGACAAGTACAAACAGGTATTTCATTAATTACTTCACATCTTGTATTTTCTCCACATGGACTAGGTTTACATGCTGCTTCTACGTATTAAAATGAAAAACGTTTTATTATCAATTATTAATAAAAATACTAATAAGAATACAGTTGTATATTGCTCTTGATTATATTCATATACATACGCGGATCGGCTAAATGACAATTATTAGAAGGATTGCCTGTATATCCAGGTGGGCAATAACATTGAGGTATGTGATTTTTGGTCTCACATGATGCATTTATACCACATAAACCAGGGCATGGATCAACACATTTATTATTTATACAAGTTTTAATTCCAATACAGTCTTCATTAACTAAAATTGAATTTGTATTTTAAATACTTTGAAATCTGTAGAAGTAACTAAATACAATAAAAACAAAAAATATCATATTTCTTAACTTTGCTGTTTTTTTTTTATAAAAATATAATTATTAATAAATATAATATAATAAAAAGTAAACATATTATAGCATCTTATTATATTAATTTCTTGAATTATATACTCACTTAAACACTCGACACGTATACATTGTGAAAGAGGATCGCCCATATGAAGATTGAGACAAGAACACACAGGACGCCCACGACTTATTGTGCATTTCGCGTTGATTCCACAAGTGTAGTTATCACAACCACCTTCGAAACAAAAAAGAATTATTTTAAAACATGTTTTAAATATTGTTTAATTAAAAAAAAGAAGAAGAAGAATATGAGAGCTTTACCAGATGCGATTATCCTTGATTGTAAGTACTGTCCGCCGTTGACCATTACGGCGAACGCTACCAATAGTATTATTAAAATTCGGAAATGCCCCATTTTTTAGATTTATTTTTAAAAACTTTTTATAATTTATACAAAATGTACAACAATTCTAATTGGTCTACAAGTGAATATAATATAACATAAGGAAAATATTAAATTAAAATTCAATGATCAATATATAGATCCTTTGCAAGATCCGTGCACGATGAGCAAGTGCAGAGAATTGGCGAAATAACACAATGATCGGTCCAGGTGATGAAGGTTTAAAATGAAGACCCCACTTTCCAGAAACTTTAACACAACTTCGCCCGCGCATAACCCTGAGGTACGTTCGTGGAATGCGTCTTGGATTAGCATAATTTGTTCCTGTTATACGCCTACAAATTTTTTTTAAATATCATCAGTACTATATCAAGCGTACGTCCCACTGATGTATCCTGCTTAACATACAACGAAATAGTCTAAGAAAGACAACTATTTGAAGCTGTTCCTTTATTAAAAAGATAACTATTTAATGTTTAATTAAAAATATAGTTTTAAAAAGCATATTGTCTATATATATATATATATATATATATATATATATATATATATATATATAGACATATATATTGTAGTAATAATAGAATTAAATTTGGTGAATTAACGCATATATAAAAAACATATATTTCTAATAATATTAAATATAATTTCTATAGGTATAATGCAACATTATACATTTTAATTGGTATTTTATCAATAAAATCTTCAGAGAAAATTATTTTTATATTACAATTATCAATAGAATTATTTTGTTTATCTTAAAAGTTCGTATATTTTTTTAATACGAAAATAATTACTTATTCCTCTCAAAGTAGATTATTATTATTACATTATGGCTCGATTCCTTAAAAAGCAACTTGCATCGAGGCCGCGTTGAATCATTTCAATGACGCATTTTAATGTGGCACAGAAGGAATATATTGGAGGAATAAAATTTTTTTCCAATCAAATTTTTGCTTTATTGTAACTATTTTATTTATACCTTTTATCAAATGGTAAATGGTAAATTATTTTTCATGACTGTTTTCTAAAAAAAAAAAAATTGTATATGATCAAACTGTAATTAATAAATATTTAACATATGTTCTATAATATATAAGTAATATATAATATCAAAAAAATCAGATTTATAAAGTTAATTATTAAATTTAACTAAATTAATTAAAATGAGTTGATATACTCTACTTTGTAGAGTAAAGGATTATTATATCATACATACATTAAGTATTATCAAAATTGTTGTACAAATAGAATAGAAAAAAAAAAAAATAGATAACAGTTACCTCTTCAACATTTTGAATAATTTTAATAGTTATATGTATTAAATCTATACAATATTAAACGTTTCAAAGCTAGTCAACGTTTTTGGTAAATCATATGACTACTGCATTTAAGCCCATTTCATAAATATTCAAAGACAGTAGGTTGTTATCTTTCAGAATTATTATATAAATATAACATAAATTATTTCGAATACGTTAGGTATAAGCTTATACCAAAGGATTAAAAATATCTGTATACTAATATTTATAGAACGATCATTATTAGTGTTCTTGCATACTATAAATGTTCTTTTTTCTTATACTAACATTCACTGATGTACTTTATTTTCAATTTTATTGGGTAAAAGTTTTAAAAATTCTTCATAGGCAGTAGCAA
The DNA here is from genome assembly GCF_014466175.1 of Vespula pensylvanica. Classification (NCBI taxonomy): domain Eukaryota; kingdom Metazoa; phylum Arthropoda; class Insecta; order Hymenoptera; family Vespidae; genus Vespula; species Vespula pensylvanica. The sequence continues at coordinate 6,563,740 of NC_057689.1, read as the reverse complement.
ATGATTCGTCGTCTTCATCTTCCAATAATTCTTCGTACTCTTGATCTATTTCTCTAAAATTTCAATTTAATAATAGTAATTATTAATAAAACAACTATATTGCAAAAACAACAATAAATTAAAATTTTTATATTATATCATCAATTAATACGTACGCTTGTTTTTCAGAATCACTAGCATCTGTTGCTGCATCCTGTAAGAATTGGCTTTCTTCAGCAGATAGTACTTTACCATCAGGACCATACAGAACAAGTTCATTATATTCATGTTGCATTTTAGTTGAATGTATAGGTTCTGGTAATGAATTTTGACTGGATGAATTATGACTATCTCGTCCCCAATTTCCATTACGCAACTGATGTACACTATCGATCATGCGACCCACACTTGAATCTGCTCTTCCTTCTGTGACTAATTCTGTTAAAGCACGCATCATATTTTCCATTTCTTTTCGGCTACCTCTTTTATCTCTTTCTAAAGTATGTCCTGCCAGCTAAAAAATAATCGAAATTAACATATCAGAAATTAAATAAAAATTAGGATAGCAATTATTATTAGTTATTTATAAATTAACATACTTTAAGTGCTTGGCATATATGTTTAGCAGAATTTGATCCTGGATTTTTCAATACAATTGAAATAAGTTGTATTAGCTGTTCTCCTAATTCAAAAGCAAGCACATCCCCCATTTGAACAACTAATTCTGCTAGGAATAATATCAATCCATGGCATTTCATCTGTTCCTCTTCTGTGTGTTTATCATTTTTCTGCCAAGTAGAAGCTTGTTTCTGTGTTTTATCCTTACATCTATTTAAATTATAAAAATAATAAAGATATATAATAAGAAGTAAGAGTGAAAATAAGATGTTAATATTAACAAATCTGTTGTTATATTTAGGCCTATTTTAACTTAAGGTATGGAAAAATATAAACTTGCAGTGAATGTAGAATTTCTCTGAAAGGTTTTTGTTCCTCTCTTGTCATAGCAGTATCAAGACACATAAATATACGAGCACCGCTATATCGGAAATTTCCTTCATTTATACTCTGCAATAATTGTCAATTATAAATAATATATATTTATGTGAATGAACAGTAACAAAAAATAAATAAATAAAAATGTTATATACCTGTACTATTACAACTTCTACAATTTCTTGAAGTTCAGTAGGAGATTCACAATAAAGCTTGATATTGTTGAGAAGTGGTGGTACTAAAGATGCAAAACTTCCAGGATTCATAGTTAAATAATGCATCACACTAGCTAGCTGATGCATTGTATTTGCCAAATTTTGTTCCTGATTATCTAGCCGTAACTCCTATGAAGAATAATGAAAGATGATAATATAATAATATAATAATTTTTTTTGATTTTAACTATAAAGCAACCTTAAGATCCATCTGTACTATACAAATACATATATCATAAGTTTGAAAATTTTGTATACTCGCATATTGATCAATATGTTGTTCAGACATCTGTAATACTTAAAATTTCCTTACTTCTTGTTCGTCATGTTGACGTTGTCGAGATGAATGTATGGAATCAGAAAAATGTTCATAATGTTGCCTTTCTATTATCTGTCTGTGTTGTAACTGTGTTTGACCTGGTAACTGATGAGGTAATTCTCTTGCTAATTGAATTCTATTTTGGACAGAATGTTTGGGCCAAATCATTGATGGTGGTTGCTGCTTCAAAAATAATAAACATTAAAATATAAAAATACAATCAGATAGAAAATCTATTACAAGTGAGATTAGCAAATTGTTATATATATATGTGTATATATACCATAGGTACAACATAACTCTGGCATTTAGGAACAAATTCAGCAGCATCTACCGATAAAGTTGAATTTTCAACAATACTGTTAATAGATTCTTGTGATTTGTTTTGTTCAGAGCAGTTAGTCACGGTAGAACCTGTATAAATTTTCTCAGTGGTAAGAGAAAACAACATTCGAAAATGATAGTATATATAAGACAAAAAATATTTATATCATAACACGAAACGAACCGACAGCTGGATGTGCACTACCGGCATAATGCGGTCTTCTCAATGTTTGCTGTTCTTGCGTATTTTTTGGCATTGGCACCCAAGAACCACGACCTCGTCCTCGACCGCTTACACGTCTTTCCACATAAGAATTGCCACTTTCATCTTCACCAAGACGATCCATTTCGTTTGTCGATCGTTCTCTGCTTATACTTTAAGGTTAACAAATCTAACCTTATTGGGACCAAACGTCTCAAACGTATTGTATCTTCGGCATTAGGCTTCAAGGTGCACGACTCATGTCTTCGTACCGATTGCCTGACGCAAAAAATTATTGTACTTGATATGTTAATGCCGTTATATTTGATAAACGTGCATAGACTGACAATCAGAAGACCTCCAAATCATAGCTACCAAATACTATAAGAGAGTGTTCGTTGTTAAACATTAAGGCGGAAATTCGTGAAATAGTCATATAAACTTTCTAATATAAGATAATGCGATAAATTTGGACCTATGAATTCTCACAAATATTTTCAAATCATTGCAAGTTCATTAAAAAAGATACAGTTTGAAATTAAATCCTGTATCGAATATTATAGAAAAGTATATAGACTGGATGATGCATGTTAGTTAACCAAAATATATGAAAATACATATATTCATAATTGGAGCAAAACGGAAAGTTCAATAAATATAGAACATAATCATCACACAATAGTTTTTAAATATATTTTACCTCAAGAAAATAAATACAGTTTATGTATATATTCCCATTAACACAAGTGAGAAGTACGTTCTAACTTATTCTTTTTTTACTCTGCCATAACGCGAAGCACTTGAATCTTGCCACATATAATTTTCATATCGACTAAGAAAATGTAAGATCATATATATAATATTATAATAAAAATAGAATTTACTGAATATCAATTTTATTGAATATAATATAGAAAGATAAAAATATTATTTAAAAGAAGGAAAAAGTATGGATAAGATGACGTAAAAAACAAGAGAATTTTACAAGCGGTCCCATGGTGTAATGGTTAGCACTCTGGACTTTGAATCCAGCGATCCGAGTTCAAATCTCGGTGGGACCTAATCTAAATTTTTTTTTTACTATTACAATAAAATTATTTTATTTAAAATATAACTTATATTGCAAACACAAAGTACATCTCTACGTTAATCGTAAAATAATATATTAAACTAATCATAATAATTCCCAAAACTTGCAAATGATATCCATGGAAATATGACCTCAATAAATTTATACCCTTACCTATTGTCTGTGAAAAACATTATAAATATATTAAATAAAATATATCTAGATTCATCAACATATAATTTTTATTCATCAAGATTAATTAGAAATACGATTATTTAGAGTGAAAGAAACTTTGAAAATATGAATTGCTTGAAATCAAATGAAACATATCTATAGAAATTTAGTAATAGTGCTAAAAATAAAATAACAGTAGAGAGAAAGAGAAAAAGAAAGAGAAAGAGAGAGGGAGAGGGAGAGGGAGAGAGAGAGAGAGAGAGAGAATACAGCGCCAAAGAAGAAGACCTAAGACTAAAAATTTCAAGAACGGAATAGGATAGCATTTATGTTCATGTTATTTCAATGCTTACTTTACCAGATGGCGCGATGAAATTAGTGAAGACGTACAATATAGCATTAATATAATAAAAATTATTAAAATTATTATGCTCGTTCAGCAGACCGATATTAATTCCAATCCACAAAGTGTACGTTATTCACCGTTAAAACATCAAATTTTGGTTGAAACAGAACTGCATTCTCAATTTTGGTGTCGTCCCAGTGTACCCGAAACGTTTGTACGAGAATTTCTATCGCTTTAAATTCCCTTCTATCTGGCTGACAATTATCATACTTTCTTCTTTCTTCCCATGAATGGTGAAAAAACTTATTTATTATCAAATGTACTTTTCTGATTTACTGATTCCAACGATTTCAAGAAATAATTTTTGTCTTCCTTCAACGAATGAAAGAAGTCATCGATGATAGTCCGATTGTGCATACATATATTGAAGATGGAAATCTCATTATCAATGGCGATTGCAGAAAGAACATAAGATCACATCCGCTGGTTATGCGAGCTAAAATATTTATAAATTCTGATGTAAAATACAAGATGGAAACGGGGTCGCTAACTGATCGCGCCTGGCTGGAGAGAATCCAGAAATCAGGCAGAAAGCGCGGTGGGTAGTCGGCGTTATTGAGGTTGTCGATGGAAATGCAAATGGCTGTCATCATGATGTAGTTCGGGTCTTATTTTTCCTTGCCTTGAGACACAAACAATCGCGAAAATGTTGAATCCCCTTAGAATACAATATTCGTAATGGCGCTACGGATGAAGGTTAAGCTTGCGGTTTTGTGTGCGTGAATTAAAGGCGGGGTAAGTGTACAAAGTACGCGGGAAAATCTTCCTCATGGCTGGATACACGCGCCTTCCAGTTAAACTCATCCGGTAACTGATCCGAAGTACGTAAGCGCAAACAATTAGCAATTAATCGATAATACGTATTTCTTTCCATACGTAATCAGTTAACATAAGTAAATCTAAGGTATTTCCTATACGATTATTAATTAAAGTGATTTATGCTTATCGTAGTACACTAATAATCACGAGCGGAAGATAAACAATAGTGTCTACCGTGCCGCGTGCTTTCGAGCTTAATTACACCATGATGCGTTGTTATTCAGTTTTCTTAAATATATATATTTTTTTGTATTTCTATCACCTTTGTTCGTAGATTAAATTTTGTTCTACTATCGCGTCGATTACAAGTGCGTGGATTATTCGAAGAAAACGTGCACGTGTTTCTTTAACCGATCTGATACGTGTTATTTCGCGTTGCGATTATATGTATGTATATTCGAAATGTTAAGGAAACAATTGAAATCAGAATATAAATTCATATTTTGATAATGTTTAATGATCATAATGTAATCTGTGTATCATGAGTTACTGGATTACTTGAAAGCTGAATTAACCTTTCTTATTGAATATAAGTTAGTCGTATGTAGCAATGTATTTATGAAACATATAACAAATATGCTATAAGAAGGCATTATATTTATTAAAGTAATCTCAAATTGTAAAGCTGAACAAATTTAAACCGTTGATCTTGATAAGATAACATTGATAATAATGATTATTTGACCTTTCAGATTTAGTAAAATATCATTTGGATTTTATAGAAATTGTTTCTAAAAAATATTATATATTTTTATATAGATTTCTATACATTCTTGTATATATTTTTTTCGCAGGAGTTTATCAAACAATAAAGAATAAGTGGTAACAGCGATAGTTATGCCAGCTGTAAGTGTTTACGATCCTGTTGCGGCAACACTCCGCCGTACTTTAGAAGGTAACCAAAGGAAAGCAACAGACGAGCTATCTACAAGTTTACTTGTTAGCGCATCAAAAATTCTTCAGGGAGAAGTTCAATATAAAGAAGTTGATGATTATCAGACAAAAATTTTGGATCAACTCAAAGCTAAATATATTGTTTTGAGTTTACCAAATTCGGATAATCTAGAAGATACAAAATCTAAAGATGGTACAACGTATGTAAAAAAAAACGAAGGTATGAGTAAAGGTCCTACATTGCCAGAACCAGCTGTTACTTTGTATTGCTCCAAGAAAGTAAATCTAGGATGGAGAGGAACATTTCCAGTAGGTGCTGGCATGTATAATGTTGGTAATACTTGCTATCTAAATAGTACACTTCAGGCATTATTTCATGTGCCAGCACTTGTAAATTGGTTATTATCGGATTCACATCATACCTCAAAATGTGAACAAAATGGTGAGTTTTTTATGTATTAGTTTCAAATACCAATTTTACCATTACTAAGCTGGAACGATATAAAATTTTAAAACCTTAATGCCACTGTTTTGAATGGTGTTTTGATAATAGGATAGTTTTAGATGGAGGTGGAGAGTGCCTTACTTGCGCAGTGGCCAAGACTCTACAATTCAGTCATCAGAAGTCAGGATGCGCCATCAAACCATTCTATATATATAATAAATTAAAACGTAAGTAATATAAAATGTTGACTTATATAATATAACGTCTATATAAAAATATTAATTAAGATTGATTGATATAATATATAATAATTTTTAAAACTCTAGTTATCTGTCGAACTATGGTACCAGGACAACAAGAAGATGCTCATGAATTCCTACGTTATTTATTAGAAGGAATGGAACGAGCTTATCTAACAAGACGTAAAGCAGGAAAGTTAGACAGTTATTCTAAAGAAACAACACCTATCAATCAAATATTTGGTGGTTATATACGCACTGAAGTTAAGTGCTTACAATGTGGGCATGTTTCTACTACGTTTCAACATTTTCAGGTAAGCAAATAATTAAAACAAAAAATAAACGCGAAGTAATGATAATGGATATCATAAAAATCTTTCTTTATATTACATAGGATTTATTGGTCGACATACGTAAAGCGAGCACATTGGACGAAGCGTTAAATAGTTATTTCAGTCGAGAACAGTTGGACAATAACGATTATAAGTGTGAAGCTTGTAAGAGAAGAGTACCCGCGACTAAACAATTTAGTTTAGAAAGAGCTCCTAAGGTTTTGTGTGTTCAGTTAAAAAGATTTAGTGTCTTGGGAGGGAAAATATCTCGTCATATAGATTTTAGACAAACAATAGATATGGGTCCTTACCTATGGAGAGAACCAAATGAACCTTTGCTGCAGCTCACTTATAAGCTTATGTCAATTGTTACACATATGGGCCCATCAGTAAATTGTGGGCATTATACAGCAGTTGCACAAATTTCAACTGGTCAATATTACTCCTTTGATGATTCATGCGTAAGTATAAATTTTCCAGTCGTAAATCAAGAAGCATATAACTTCTTAATAGAATCATTTATTTATTTATTTTTTTTTTTTTAATTTGTAGGTTCGTCCAATTAGTCTTAGCAATGTATTAAATACAAATGCATATATAATGATATTTGAAATGGAACCTAATCAAGGTCAAATAAATAATCAACAGACAGTTAAGATGAATGGCATGTCATCTGAAAAAAGTGTATTATCTTCAAGTCCTTCTAGTAAGCCTCTAAATCCAAAAGCATCAACGTCTGACATATACAATGGATCTGTTAATGGTTCGCCCATCAATAAAAGTGGTATAGAAGGTTCAAAGATAGGTGCACAATTATCCATACAAAAGAACATAGGACTTCAGCTTCCTCTACAGAAGTGTACAAGTATCAGTGGAACACAACTGTCACAAAAGTCACAAGATAAATCTCAACCATGGCTTGCAGTACAGTTTAAGAAAGTATTAAGTGGAAATAGTTTAGTACCATATGACGGATCAAGCGAAGAGGAAGAGATTAATACTTCTGCATCAAATAAAAATCGTGTAGTAACGAATGTGTCTACAATGAAAACAAATCTTTCGCCTACTGTAGCTAATGGTGCACAGAAGGTATCTACAGTAAAAGACTCAATACCTAAAACAGTTCCTACCTCAAAAGAAACACAAATATTAACGACGAAGCAGTCTAATAATTCAACGTCTTCAAGTCAAAGTAATTCTGTTCAGTGTACGAAAGTACAGAATGTTTCTAATGGTAATAGTTCATTAACTTCCTTGAAACATCAAAATGGTAAATCAGAAATAAATGGTAAGATTGAAAATAGTAGCAAGGAAAAATCTTATCATCCAATTAGAGTAAAAACAGGCCAAGAAGAAAAAGTACTTACCAAAGCTGCAAGTAGCAGTATAAAGGGTTGGCAAGTATCAAAGGATGCATTTTCTCCTATATCAAATGCAACCCCAAATGGATGGTCTGTGACTGATAACAAGTAATATATTTTCATTTGATTAATTTTTAATCATATATTAATTTTGTATCTGCTTTATTGGTGTGCTTTAAAAAGATTAACTTGTCTTTTGAATAAAATGTAAGAATAAAATTTTTAAATAATTAACTTAAACAATTTATTATATTTGAATGTATCTTTCAGAGAAGATTCAACTAAATGCAGCCAAAGCAATGTAACACCAAGTGCTGCAGCATTAAGAGATTTTAATGGAACAAATCGTTCGGACACTGTCTCAAATTTATTAAAAATGTCTCATCGCGGATATGGCAGTTCCTTAGGTTTGTATAATCTAATAATAATATTAAAAGGAAGAGGTTGACTGTAAATGAAATGAAAAAAGTCCAATGATTAGAGTGTATCAATAAATCGAATTCTTTTATTATTTTTATAGTAACAAATTGGCGTGGCAATAGATGTCATTTAGAACGTGAAGTTGATAATGACAGACGAGAAGAACGTAAACGTCACATTAATGCGGACGATGAGGAAGCAGATCGAGGTCGAGTAAAAAAAGTCAAAGAACACAGAATGTTTGGTGATAGAATAAGTACCGGATATAATTTATTCCAAGAGTATCAAAATGGGAAGACTTGGAATCGATCAATTAGTGGTTACCATCGAGAATCTTATTATAATGCTTCCAATAATACGCGGCTACGACGTAATAGTAATTATAGGCATCCTCGTTATAGATACCACAATAATTCTCGCGTACATTGGCAGCGTGGATAAAAGAAAGCAAAAAATTATATGAAATAGCCTCTACATTCTGATGTTATGGGAGATATGGTATTAGTTCGAAGTTGCTGATCGATATACAGTTTCACTGTTTATTGAAAGTAAACTGTCAAAGCCTATGTCTCAGCGCTGATTTAGATTATTAATTCATAAAGTATCTCAGTGTCAGATATATAATGTGGTTCATTTATTGCATTTTAACTCTTGCATGTTCCTAAAGAGTTCATACCGTGGTTTGATTTTTTTTTTCTTCTTTTATTTTAAAGATGATATATGACTAATGATAAGGAGGTTGAGTATCGATAATACATATATATACCAATTTTGTGTTCAAAACAAATGTAAAGAATTATTATTATTATTATACATTTTACTATAAATGCTTGAGTTTTACTTTTACATGATATTTAAATATGAATGCACTTTGTAAAATTTCTATCATTTAAAAAAATTATTTTTGTTTTCTTTTTTGCTGAATTAAAGTAGGTTCATGTATAAAGATAAATTTAAATTCATATAATTTATAACTACAGGAACATAATTGTTTTCTTAAGAATTGAATATGCTCATTTAAAGTGTAAAATAATTTTCACTTATTTATGTGATACATTAATTTGTTGAGAAATATAATTCATTCTAAAAGAATTACTATAAAAAGACAGCACCTGGATAAAATAGCACTTCTTTGATATTACAGATATTACATTTAAATACTAATACAAATAAATAATGCTATCCGTCCTTCAGTCTTTATCAGTGATACTCGCCTCCTGTTCTGTAATTTGTATTTATATGCAAAGAGATTATTTAATGTTTTAGTAAGAGACACACCAATCTGAAAAATTGTTCTTTCTTGCACATTTCCTTAATAAAAGTCAATAAATTCTATTTTAAAATAATTGTGGTATCTATTTCGTTTAAAAGTAATTTTGAATCAATATCTGTTAATATTTGTGTGTAAATTGTTTCTTAAATAATAAACTAGACTCAATATTGAAATAATGTCCGTAATGGATTGAACATATTAAATATTAGCTTTAAAGGTAATCGTAATAAAATATTAGTTCAAGAAAATTGTAAATTACTTAGATTCGTAAGTATAGGACTTTTCAATAATAAGAAACAAGGATTAAGATTGCAAAACTATAGAGAATTTGTTAAGTCAAATGTGAAGTAGATCCTGTCTGCTTTCACTTACAATACCTCGTTACATCATTTTACGAATTAAATACTAGCCAAAAGATGTCATTAGTATCTCATATTGTAAATCGCCGTAGAAATAACAATCATAAAAAAAATGTCAACTTTATGTACAAGATATAAATCTAAAAAAAAAAATTCATTTGTATTTGCCATTAGATTAATTTACTGAAATAAAACAAAAGTATCTAGAAAAAATTGATGATCGTATATCTTCAACTATTATAAATAGAAACGCAATTATTTCTTTTGTTTTTCTTTGTCTCTTTTCTTGTTTTAAATGATGTAATTTACATTTGATGAAAGACACTAATCTGATGGAATCTCAAACAAATATCGTTAAAAATTCAACCAATATACTTTTAAAAATTCTTCAAAAAAATGTAAGTACTTACAAATCATACATTAAGATATAAGATCATAAACAATAAAAAATACAGTAAAACGTTACTCATATCGTAATAACAGTTTGGTACAGTTTAGAACAGTTAAGATAGGTTTACATCAAGTTTATTTTTTAAATAAATTACAATAAATAGACACATTTACTACAGGTGACAATTCTTAGAAATGAAGCTGATTATGGAATACAATTAGATTATGAATTAGAGACAAAACTCGAATGGTTTAACAAAATAAAAAGCAATTTTGCTGATAAGCTCAAATCATTGTGGAGCTTGGCAGAAATACATTGTCCAGTAAATGATGAAATTAAAAAATTTGCAAATCATATTTTTCATTTATGGACAATCATGAATCAACAGGTAATTTAATTTATATCATATTACTTTTTTATTTAATAATATAAATATTATTAGATGTTCTTTTATGATATAGATTTGCAAACAATATTCTAAAATTCAAATAATAAGCCACACTCTACCAAATATTTCATTATCCTCTCTTCTGGATAAAATTAGAAAAGAAGCCATTATGGTAAAGACAAAATTACAGGCTAGTGAAGTGACATGTAATTTAAATGATGTACTAATAGGATATAACTTGTTTAATGAAATTGTAGAATTATTAAATAATCTTGAAAGATATGATAATAAGGTTGAGTATGCAAGAAATTTAATATTATAATTGTTAGATTGTGTATCTGATTGAGCATATGATTATAATGAATGTATGTATATTTATCAATTTCAGGTGCAACAATACTTAATAATGTCAAAAATGGTCCCATATATTCTTAAATTAGAATCAACAATTGATAAATTTGTATCAAATACTGCATTATTACCAAAAAATCAATTAGTTTCCTCAGAACTTAATGTCTTTTTATTTGTATCCAAATTATTAACTGGTGAACTTATGGGTAATGAAATTATAAACCCATATTATATATTAGCAGAAAATATAACAAAAAAACCAGTTTTTATAATAAAAAGTAATAAACGAAAAATCGATGTACCAGTTCTATCTACAGTTAAATTGTTAAAAAGTACTACATAATTTGTAATTTTAAATATTATTGGATCAGTTAAAAATTTAATAATGAATTTTTATAAAATAAAAATATTAATTTCGTTATATTAGAATGAAGAATAACAATTTTTGAACTCTTCTTTAAGATTATATATTTGGCAACATATTAAATATACAGCTATTAAATATAAGCCAATAGCCTTTTTTGAAATAAAAGTATGTATGTCCTATGAATATTACGAAGAATATATGCAATTTAATAGTTTACAATTTATAAACATATGAAAACTAGTATAATATCAGTAATAATGCATCATAATAATTGTACATTCTTTAAAATGTAATGAGACTATATTGTTACAGTTTCTATCTCAAAAATAGTCATTAACAATAATTTAAATTTAATATTGAGAAATATAATAGATCAAAGTTTAATGAATACGGAAAATGAGAGTGAAAATAAAAAGATGAGACATAATATATCAAATCAGTTATATACTAACGTTTGTTTAACAACAAATAAAACGGTCCTTATATACATGAAGTTCTCGCGCATATTTAATATTTATATTAAAAAATGCCTTCAAGATCAGGAATAGAAGTTGGTGGTGCAAGACTTAAAGAGAAGTTTTTAGTACGCATAAATTCTGGTGGCAAAATCTTTTTCCTTTCCTATAATATAAAAAAACAGAAGTATGTAATAAAAGATCAATATATAGAAAGGATATTGATATAGATAACTAATGAATAATGAAAAGACAAGTAAATATTTTAAACATAATTTCTAAAGAAAATCTAATAAATAATTTAATAATAAATGATTTAACATACCAGATGTGAATTATTGGTCCGTATAATATTAGTAACAACAGGTGCCCATCCTTTGGCATTCAAACATTTATAACAAGATCTGGGTTCTCCTAAACAGTCTAAATGATATCCATGTCCACATTCAAAAATTACTACATAATTCGTACTTTGGCATAGAATTTGTCTACATATAGGACAAATAAGAGAGATGCTTGCACAAGCTTTCCCTGCATCTCTGAATAAACAATAAATTTTCATAATTAATAATGTTATCTTTACTAACATTAATATAGCTAATAATTAGTTGATGATATTAATTAATACCTCAAAGATGTTTTCAATGCTTTATGGAGTTCTAAGCTGACCAATCGTGCAGTAGTTTCAACTAGAGTTTGTTCATATTGAGAGTGAGTGAGTACTCCCGCGAGTAACTGACGTATATCACCTATTGTTCCACTTTTTGATAGTGGGTGTTTTAAAATTTGTTCTAGTACAGTTGATAGAGCTGTTGTACCACTAAGTGATTCCAAAATAATTTTTAACAATTTTCCACTCAATTTCTCAACTGCAATTTGTTACTTATTATTTTTATATTTATATATAGATTACTCGTAATAAAAACAAAAAATGGAAAAAAACTACTTCAAATACCATTTTCGTTGATACTGTCTGAATGAGTTTTCAATACAACTTCTACAAGTGGCATCCAACTTAAACTTCCAGCAGATCTCCTGCACATCCCTGCTAATTGCATTGCAGTAATAATAGCCTCTTTTTCAAAAGCTTTGTCTTGACAATACTAAGAAAAATAAATTTGTTATCCACATAAAAAATGTTATCGTGTATGACTATTTATAATAAACATAATATTTACTATACAGTCTTATAATAAATACCATGTTTAAATGATTTTTAAATTGATTTAGCAAAAGATCAAAAGCTTCTTGATAATTTCCTAATTTTTCAAGCATTACTGCTTCAGCATCTATATGATTGGATTGTTTTACTATTTTTAATGCTTCATCTAATCTACAACCATGTGGTCCATTTATATGATTGACTACCTGCGTGTGAAACAAATAATTAAAAATAATCCTCTGACATGATTATTATTTGTATATAATCGCACTTACATTTTTTGGCTCTATCTTACACATCAATGTTAAATATTTTTCCAAAAGTTCAGTTGATAATTCTGGAGTAGTTTCTTCTTCTTTATATTGACTGAGTTGATATAGAGCTCCTAGGAGAGCATATTCTAAACTTATGGTATCATCAAATTTTTTGAGAATTTCGGGAATTTTATTTTGCACTCGATTGGCAATAATAAGAGCAAATTGTGTAACATTTATTGCCACCAGAGCTGAAGCACTAGTTACTAGGACTGGATATAGTGAAGCTGTAGGCAGTCGCTCCAACCAAGGCCAGATATCACAATGCCTAGTAGGATCAAGTATCATGCACTTGCAAACTGCTATCCAATCTTCTCTGGCAGTATACAGCAACTCTGCGACTCGCATACTGCAACATTACATGCTGCGGTACAAATTAATACATATAATGCTAGTAGTATAGTATCATTAGATAGCTATTGTAAATAAACGTAATATTTTCTAAATATTTACAAGAAAAAAAAAAAAAAACAAATTTCTTGAATGCTATATCTCAATTTCACAACATTCTTTTGTTAACAAAAATCTTAAATACATTTTAATATATTTAAACAATTATTAATAACTAAACTATACATTTTTACTTACAAGTTAGCTTTCTGTGCAAGATTCAATAAAGTAGTGTCTGATATGTTGCGCAATTTCTTTGAATTTAATAGTCCTAACACTGCATTCTCTTTTTCAGATTTAAGATCCCTAGATGTGATAACAGATGAGCAATCGCATAATACTTCTACTATTCTAATTAACATATTTGGTTCCAAATTAATTGTATCTCCTGCTGCTTCATTTACTATAAATATTAGAACTAAACTTCTTTGTTCATCCGTGATATAATCTGAATTCATTGGAGTAAGAGGTGTACTAGGTAGAACAATGCTCAATAAAATATCTATGAGCCTTTGTCGTTGTCTAAGACCCATTTCAGAGGTAAATTCTGGTTCTTGAAAGGCAATGGCGATTACATCTAAAAAACCTTTTGCGTCAAAACGAAGCAGTGTCCTCAAATAAGGATATTGTCTTTCTGCATCATTTGCTAGACTGGAATGTTGAGAGAGAAGTGCTCTCAATATATCTGTTTTTGCCCTCTGTGACATAACCTCAGGAAGTGTATCTCTAGGGAAACCACGTCCCGCGAGACAACAACTAGCGTAAACCAAAAGTGCATTACCAAGTTGTAGAATATCTCGAGATAATGATTCTTTGGTATTTGTCAATGCATTTTGAAGAATAGGCACAAGCTGGTGTACAGGTGCTGTAAAATCACCTAAAGCTGCTGTCTGAAGATGTATAAGAGCTTCCCATAAACTTCTTCGACGACAAATAGTTGTTATCTGTAATGCAATAATTAGACAATATAGAATTTAGTTGATTAGGAAATATATTCATTTACCTGATGAATATCTAAGCAATCTATATCTAATAAAACAGCAATTGTTTGAAGTGAATCCACTTTTCCTTCTTGATCATATAAGATAAATAATTGTTGAACTATTAAAGGTGGTAATCTTGGATGAAGACTTCCATTCAGTAATGGACTTTCAAGAGCACACAAATAACTTGATTTGAGTCCTTCAGTTTCAGATACTAAATCCCATAATCGTCCAAATAATAATTCTGTATTTTCTAATTGTATACAATAGTCAACACAAGTATTGACTATATCAAATTCTGTATTATCAGTTATAGAGGAATGATTCAATTGTTCCATATATTGAATCAAGACTTGACAAACTGTGTCTCGAACTATTTGTTTTCGTCGCTGTTTCGAACCTCTAAGACCAACGACAGCTTTGCCTTTATCTTGATAGAAGGAAAGTCCTAAGGCCAAAGCTTCTGGAAAACGACCCTAGGAAAAATTTTATTTTATTTTTTTTTTTTTATTTTATACAAAACAAAATTTCAAGTATTTTTTAATAAATATACCTGCATTGTTAAGTGCTGCAATCGTTCTGTCCATGTTCTTATGCATACTGCATGTAAGCTTTTTGTACCTAATAACAAAAGTTGATTTCCAAATGTTATAACAGTATTATAACAAGCTCTTTCACCAGCTAATGCCATTGCCTGTTAAAAACAATTACATTATAAAGCAGAAAAGAAAAATTATTCTAGCAGTTTTTAGATAATTATAAACAAAACAATTTATACCTTAGAAACATTACCACCTGTACATAATCCTTTGAAATGACTGGAAGCATATGAAATACAAACGCGGCTCATATCCAATGTTTCTAAGCTATCTTGCGTTCTTACATCTAATAAATGTAATTTTTCTTGAGTATCTAATACAACTAAAGATCTTGGATTCAACCACCGTAAATTGCTTATAGTGTATGGAAATGACATTCTACGAAGAGGAGATAACTTCACTCTGGTACCAGCTTCAGTAGATACCTTGGTAATAGTTATATTTTAAACGTGGAACATTGAATTAAATAAATAAATATAAAATTGTTGACTATATAAAATAATAGTACTTGGTAAAAATGTACTACGTCATCCCGTGCAAGAGCCAATACTGGATCAACTACTCGAGATGCATCAGCTGCTTGTATTACAACCAACTGCCAAGAAAGTTGTGGAGGTGCAATTGCAGCACCTGATAGCGAATGTGTAAGAAGAACTCTCATTCTGGGTCGTATGCAAACAACAATCACCTACAAAACTTTATCTTATATAATGAATTCAATTTATAAATAACAAGTAATGAATAGAAAATAGTAGAATCAACAAACCTTAGATAATGTAGCCATTGCTACTAATGTGTAGTTTTTTAATGGGTGAGAAGGTAAATTATTTAGTAATAAAGGTTCTAAAGTGCACACTTCACCTCTAGAACCACTAAACAAGCATCTACTATCACAGCCTCGAACTCCCATAACTCTTGTAAAATTTAATTCAAATACAGATCCACCACTATCGCTACAAAGTGCAACTTTTGAAGAATCTGTAAACTAAAATAAAAATATAAATTAATTATAATAGAAAAGTATCTGATTACAGAATAAATTAGATAAATAAACAATTTTTACTTTAACATGCAATACAGCAGTGTCAAGTGGATGAACTTCAGTAAGTGTTCTTAAAACTTTTCCATCACTACTGTCGATCATTAAAATAAGACCTCTAGCAAAACCAGCCAATATTCTACTTCCATCGTGATTAAAACATAATGCAGAGACAGATCCTTGATGTCTGGCTTCTTGATCACACCATCGCAATGTCTGTGATGAATCAAAGCTTAATATCAAACCATGGCTAGTACCAATTACTAACATATTTCCACCAGCAGTAACTGCACTTGCTAATCCAGCATTGACCCTATCCTAAATAATTTTTTTTCAGATTAGATTTATATTTAATATATATTAAAAATACTTTGTTTTAATACTTACACTTGCTGATAAAATTTGTGCAGAAATACCCTTTAAAATTACATGTCTTAAAATAGCACCTGATGGTGAATGCTGTGAAGCTTTGGAAGATTTATTGAGTGAATTCAAAGATAAATGACTACCAACACTGGTTGTTTCACTGCTACCTAATTTTTCAATCGATGCAGCTCCAAGATCATCATCTGTTCCTGATAATGATGTACAATCAGGTTCTGTTAATATACTTTCTAAGGAGGGTAATTCTTCCACAGTTGGTATAGCATATTCTGCATGATCTAACTGAAATAATTTTAATATTGGATCAATCTGTATATCAATGGAATCTAAGCATTAATACTGAACAGAATTAATAACTTTAAATACACAGAAATTTATTTATATATTAAAAAATCACTCTGATATAATAGAGGTAAGAATGATATAATATACATAAGAATAATTTAAAATATAAATTAAGTAACAAATAATCAAACACTGTAAATACAATTAACCTTCAATCGCGCTTCATAGAATATAACATACTTTTTATGTTATATAAAAATCCTTTTAGTGGATTATATATTTAGTTACATTTTTTATAAATATATATTAATTGCTTTTATTATTTACCTCGATAAAATCTAAATTAATAGCTTCTGTTGCAAGATATTCTTGAGATCCAATTTCAGATCCCAACCCATTTTCAGCCATTTTTATTTTATCTGTCATTTTACAGCAGTATGTAATCCTAAAATGATTTAGCGCCATCTATATATATAACTATTAATGCAATTAATACATATATATATATGTACAAAATTATGAGTTTAATGAATATATATGAAAGAAAAAAAAAAGTATATATTTTGTTCAACTTCTTAAAAGCTTTAGCATATATTTTTAGAAAATTTTCTTTTAAAATACGTAAAAAAAAAAGTAATTGAAGTCTATATATCTTGTAGATAACTAATTTTTTATTAACTAATTACTTATTATACAAATACTTTAATATTAAATGTAATAAAATTAAATTTAACAAATATATTAAAATGAATGTTTTATCATTTTAAAGATAGTATTATTTAAATACAATTGTTTTATGAATGTATTGACAATATATTTTATAAATATATGCTACAATAAATTATAAAAAGATATTTAGATAAGATCCTTTAAACCAATTATCCTTTTTTGTCGAGCATTAATTGCTAATTCTTTTTTTTGGTTCAAAACTGAATGTTTCAAGGGAACATATTCAATTGGTATAATTAAATGAGATTCCAATGTCTGTAAAAAATAGTATATTAAGTATCTTGCATTTAGGATATTGTTATTATTAAGATATTTTAGTTATTAATAGATATAAAATAATCATTGCAACTGTTACAATATTTTTGTATAATTACCTCTTCTTGTACATAATCTTGTGTTTTTAGCAGTGTAATTAATTTTTGTAATATTGGTTTCAAATTTTCATCGCTATTTTCTATATCTACTTCAAGTGTTGCAATCTAAAATTTAAAATTACTTTAATTAATATTTTTATTTTATATTGTAAAGTCAATAAAATTATGAGTAATTTAATTATACATACCACATCTGAAAAATATGTTTCTTTGATTTTATAATTTCCTTCAAGTGATTTTTTTAATAAAAACATAACATCGTTAAATCTCTTAAGCTTACTATATGTAAGAATTTTCAAACATCTACTATCAATGTAACGTGTTTTTATTAATGATAATAATTCTAAAGCAATCTCTGGAGAATTTTGTTTTAATGCTAGACCTGCTAAGAATGTTATAACTTTACGTATAGGTGGAAGATTACTTGTAGACAATTCTTTCCAACAGTTTAATAGATAACTATATGATTCTGGAGTATTCTAAAAAAAATAAAATTTTAAATAATTAAATTTTTGTATTTTGTTTTAAATAAATTATTAAAAGAATGTACAAACCTCTCGATAACAAGCAGCAGCAGTAATAATAACTGGAAATCTTGGAAATTGATCACTGTTTCTGATTTTACACATATCAAATACTTGCCGTATTTCCTTGTACATTTCATGATTGTACAATAGTGTCATCAAAGCCGTGTAACTCATATTTTGATCATAAAATGATGTTAGATTTGGATCAAGAAATGTAGATAATGCTAGATCTGGTCTATCCACAAAATTAAAAGCTCTCATTATAACAGGGCCAAATACATAATTACCAAATCTTAACTCTTTGTTTTGAGAATTAAATTTATATATCATTTTAACAAATAAATCTAAATCTTCAGATTCAGAAGATACTAAATGAGCCATAGCTTTTAAATCTTCTGTAAAAATAACACTGTTTTCATCATTAACAATTTCTTTCATTTTTGTACGAAATGAAGATTCTACGCTTGTAAACTGCTCGGATATCTGTGATCTCATATATTCATAACCGTTCATGCCTATTGATTTATTTGTCAAAATAAAACGATTTGCTTGGAAATGGACACTTCCTAAAATAAAATCACAATTTAATTAAAACAAGTTAAAAATGCATGATATAATGTTTGAGGTTACTGTAGTATTACGTACCATTTAAATTATTTTTTATTGTAGGTTTAAAGATAAGTGGCAAATTAAGCCGAAGAAATCTTAAATTTAAAGCCATGATTTATAAATATTATCTATATAATTAGAATAATTTTTCTTTATCTCTTATTTTTAATTAATTATTAGTATACAGTAGAGTAAAGTTACAAGAGACCGCACACGCGAAGATGTAAAAGAAAGATACGGAACGTTTTCCGGAAGGACTTCACGAATCATCCTAGTTTATTAAATATTATCCATTACGATCATATTATACTCGTGTAAATTAATTAATATATAATAAATTACAACTTGTATTTTAATATATATTTGTAGCTTATATATTATGTAATTATGTAAAAATAAATTGTTGATTTGATCAAAGAGGTATCTCTTAATAAAAATATGGAATGCTTGAATCGTATTGGATCATATTTGACTATGTTGAGAATGGAACGTATATTATAAATTATACTTTATTAGTTTTGTTAATAAAAATTAGCGATAGATGAAAATAATTATTGTTCGTCTACGATTATTTCTTCAAAAACATTGGTATATATATCAAATAAATAAAAAAAAACATTCACTTTTATCGATCAAATAACAAATTTTTTAACCGATAGAATAGAAATATTTTTTCATGTGTAAACATAACGTTACTTTTATTCATGGAGAATGATACAACTTGTGTTTTTGTTCGAGATAAAGTACCGCTGGACGATTTTAAAAGATTTTTACTTCCTTCGAAAAATTTTCAGCACCAATTCTCAAGTATATATTTTACAAGATTAAATGCATTAAGAGATAACGTAATACAAAAGGCAAAAACAAAATGGGGTAAAGTATTTTAAATTAATTCATAACTGAAGATAAATATCTTTTAATAAACTCATGCGTGATATAGGTTAATAGGTGTTATAGGTGATAGGGGTTATAGGTTAATTTTAATAAGATCGATGAAAGGAAATATATATGTCTATAAAGGAAAGATAAAACACTATATTCTTTAAAAAAATACGCATCTGAAAAAGAAATAAAAAATTGTTCTCATTACATAAAATTTTCGTTTATAACTTTTATGCCAATATAATTTGCTTATTGCTCATACTTGTATTTATCAATAAATATATTGTCAGAAAATAATTAAAATATATAAAACAGATACAAATAAATATTTATAAAAAGAGTTTCTGTAAATCTTTGTTATTTTATTTTAGCTCCATATAAAGTAATAAATATCTCAAATCTTGTTGAATTTCAAGAAAATGAACTCTGTATCATCATAGGAACTCTTTATAAGCATCAAGAACTTAAAAAATCAACCTTGCAAATGCTTTCAAAAGAACTGCAATTTTGTCCACAACCATTACAATCTAATTATGCCTTATTTAAGAATATCTTATTTTTGGAAGATGAAACATTAAGAATAAAACTAACTGGTAATCATATGAACATACAAAGTATTGTAACTGGTATTGTTTGTGCTATGCTTGGTCGTCAACAAGAGAATGGAACATTTTGGGTATTATAAGTACATATTAAGTTAATATCTTAAGTTATTTGATTTGACCAATTAGATTATTCTTACTTTAGGTAGAGGATTGGTGTTTTCCAGGATATTCTTCAGCACCTTCTACATCTTGTATATCAATAAAAAAAAGTAAAATGATACTATTAGTTTCTGGATTATCTTTGGTAAATAACATAAATTCATTTGGATTGACTCTTTTATCAGAGTGGATTGTAGGAATGGCTGGAAATTCTTGCATACAAAAAGAAGCTGCACATATTGCACATGTTATTATAGCTGGTATTTGTGATTACTTTAATTTATATCAATTAGTGTTTACTTATATGATTAAAATTAATAAATTTATCTATGATCATTTAGGAAATAGTGTAAGAGGTTTTATCGAAACATTTGACCATAAAAATTATTCAAAAAAACAAAAATATAATGAAATATTAACTAAGGAAACTCAGGTAGCCACTCATAGACTTGATGAATTTCTTAAACCTATTGTAAAATGTTGTTGTGTAACATTAATGCCTGGTGAATTTGATCCTGTATGTCATACATTGCCTCAACAGCCATTACATCCTTGTTTATTACCACAAACAATAAGGTATAAAATTAAATCTATTAGACATAATTACAGAAAAAATGAGGAATTTACTTTACAAAAGATTTTACAGATATAAGAGTTTTAATAGTGCTACTAATCCTTGGGTTGGTTCTATTGGATCTCGTATTATAGCTGGATCTAGTGGACAACCAATTCAAGATATTATGAAAGTTGCTAATCTTACAGAAAATACTCCTTTAGCATGGCTAGAGAATACATTATATTGGCGACATTACGTACCTACAGCTCCTGATAAATTACCATCTTATCCATATTTTGAAAATGATCCATTCATCATAAAGGAATGTTTAGACATATACTTTGTTGGTAACATGGAGGAATATGATACAAAAGTAATATCTGGTAAGATCATGTTTAAATTATATTAGGTGAAAACAAATGAATAAACCATTTCAATTTTATTAAATATTTGTCACAGATGAAGGACATATAGTGAGGTTAGTTTGTATTCCAAACTTTTCAAAAACTCGAACAGTTGTTTTGCTTGATTTGGAAAGTCTAGAAACGTTTCCTATTTCATTTGAAGCTAGTTTATGACATCTAGCATATTTCTTTATATTTTATATTTGTTTTTATACAATTTTAATTGTATTATATCGTATAATGTTGTATTGTATATATATATATATATATGTATGTATGTATTGAATTGTAATATATTCTGTTTAGCAGTTGTATATATAATTATTTTTACTAAATAAAAAATAAAACATAAAAGGAATATGAAAAACAAGTAATTGTTAAGTTATTAATAATAAAAAATATAGTTTTTAATCAATATGCGCAAAGATATTTTGCACGTTCAAAATTTTTAGGTCATTATATGTACCGCTAGAGGGCGCAAAGCGTCTGGCGATAAATAAACTATATAACTTACTATTCTATGAAAGTGTCGTTTATATAATCTATGATAGAATATTCGTGACGTTTGACGTGCAAACAGGTGTTACTGTAAGCAACACATGATGAATGGAAAGCTTTTCTCACTACTTCTTAGCTGCCTAATTACTTCGGACTTCGTGAATGCATATATTGATCAAAATGAAGGTTGTTTTATATCAGTTTTTTGAATCACTGTTATTGTCACCGAGTTTGTATCTTTTCTAACCTATTCAAAAAATTTGCATCGCATATAGGATAATTTATAAATAATGTGTGTATATACATATAAGCGCACGAACATGTGTATATACACACAACGTATACATAAATATGTATTGTTTAAGCGCATAAAATAAAAAGATATACCCGAAGATTGGATTATACAATATTTTAGATTCTCATGAACAGTCAGGAATAAATTTCCTACAACTGTTTCGGTCCTATGGAGAGCGTGAAAGGGAAAATCGCAGGAATATTGATAATGATTTGGAAACATGGACAGGGAGATGGATGCCAGAAAGGTTAGGTGATCCTACTCCACCTCCTAAAATATTATCTAAGAATGAATATTCGCATGATGATTATTCACAGAATTTTATACACTCAATACCTATGGGTATAGTATCTACACAATGTGATGATGCTAAGGTATATTAAGTTATAACCAAGTTTTTCTTTTTAACAATTTTTTGTTTTTTAAACTTATAACGAATTATTATTATCATTATATATATCAGACAAATTTAACTGTTGATTGGGATGGATCTCCAGTGAATTATACCTGTTACAATAGACGTATTATACCTAATACTGAAATAAATCCTATGTTGTACTGTGAAGAGGTTCCAACAGCATATGTGGTAAGATTTTATTATTATTATTTTTCTTTTTATATAATTTCTGGCAATAAAAATTTAATTTACTAAGACTTTTATTAAAATATACTTTACTTCTATGGATAGGCTGCTCATAAATGTATGAATGAGAAGATAGAATATGATAGTGATATACCAATTTAGTAAGTATGTTATGTAAGAAACATGTTACATTTATATAGTTGATATGTAAAAATCCCTTTTTCAGTGGAACACATAGAGCTTTATGGCCTGTCTATGGAGAATATAAATTTTTACCAAAACAAAGATGGCTTCATAGTATGGAGGTAATTGTATCTTTACTACTTACAATTTGTAAAATATTAAAGATAGATATTTCTTTAGCATGGAGCAGTTGTTATGTTGTATCATCCATGTGCTAATCCATTAGAAGTAAAGCGCTTGAAATCTCTAATTAAAGGTTGTCTTCGGCGACATATTATAACACCTTACAATCTTTTGGAGGAAGATAGAGTAAGTTTAGAGTCCAAATTGATTTCAATGTGTAATCTTATTAAATAATCTTATTATATATAATTAAAGGAAATTAATAGGTTATAAAATAGATTTGTATCATACGTGATAATAATTTTATATATTGTTTGACTAATAATGTATCTACATATTGCAGCCTCTAGCATTATTAACATGGGGTTGTAGATTGACAATGTCGTATGTCAATCCTACAGTAGTAAAACACTTTGTTCGTGTAAAAGCTCTACGTGGTCCAGAAAGATTATCAAATGATGGATATTTCCAAGATCAACTTCTTTCTAAAGCAGAACTTGTTTTTGATAAGGATGATTCCATACTTTGTCCCTATTAAAAATCTAAATGCGATTTTTTACGCGATTACAATATGCTATTCATTTTTGACAGTATAATACGTGCGCCTTTCTGAATGTTTTATATCTAATATTTGGCCTTACATTTAGGATTCATTTTTAAGTACTTTCAGCATTTTAATAATTAGGCTTTTAGGATAGTAAAATTAATTTTAAAGCGCTGGCTGTGTAATAAAATTTATATTATTTTCTTAATAAATTGTTATACATGTCTAACGAGGCATTCCTACTTTTCCTTTGTGAAGGTAGGAGCGGAAGAAAGAAAAGGCAAAAAAAATGACACCTCGTATTCCCGATATATCATATATTCTTCACCGTTCGAGAAGATCATTAAATACATTGAACATCGTGTCGGTTTTTGAAATTTTTTTTACGGGCCGTTATCTATAATTGTATAGTAACTTCACTGCAGTGCTGACTATAATTCTTGCGGATACTTATCTTTAATTATATATAAAATTAGGGTAAGATAAGTAACGCTACTATATATCAGTAATGTAAAATATACTACCCGACTACTCAATGGTAAGTCGTTAACGTAAAAGAATATAATTGTACAGTAAACGCTTGGCTTATTTTTTTCTTTTTTTCTCTTTCGTAGATGAGTGACCTGAAAATTATTCTTACATCGTCGGTATTCTTCGGATGAGATTATACGAGAAGACGAATCCAACGAAATCCTTTGGAAAAAAAATCAAAATGTTTCGCACAAGATTATATTTACCTTCGAACAAGGATCTTTATAATTCATTCATCTCAGGCAAGTGGTATATGAGAAAAGATTTCCATCCAAAGGGGGTATGTTGGATTCGTATTTCGTTGGTCGACTGATCGTTATCGCGCGATCCGTATCTCTATAGAATCGGAGATAAACGGACTAGAGGCCTACCGTTATACTCATAGAGGAAACTTTCCTTTGTGCTTGATTACACGATGAAAGGGCACATTCACTTGATCACATATTAGCTCTACAGCAGTAATAATCGTTACCTGCTAATTGAAACCACCCTTCGCGATCGTTCGAACGGCCGAAAGTCGCGAAGAGTTTCTCGTTTGTTACGGCAAGTAACGATTATATAGAAGAGGGTATTCTTAACATTATTGCCAACTTTGTACAGTGTTAATAATAACATTATAATAGAGAAAACGAAAACGAAATATATTCGTATCATTTTTGTTCTTACACGAGAGAAGTCTATAGTGCTCGTCTGACATAAAAGTACGAGACGTAAATACGTATAGGCAGAAAAACACCGTTGATTCATTTAATATAAGTGATCATTAATACAATACCTTTATTAATTTTTTTTTATGAATCTCGCCTATGAAATACCTACAATAAAAAGTATTGATATCTCTGTTACTCTTGCATGTGCTACATGTTGTTTTTTTTTTACTTTATATATACTTCGCTCGTACTTTCTCTCGCTCGTTCGTTCTCTCTCTCCCTCTCTCTCGCTCTATCTCTTTCTTTCTTTTTTTGTTTTACTTCAATAATTTAAATTTATCAATATAATCTCACTTTTATCGCTGAACGATCGAGAAATCGCCGGCGTGCGACTCTCGCTTTGTCGTCTACGACTTTCTTATTTTTTTTTTTTTATTTTGTTTTCTCCTTATCGTCGTTTGTCGCTTTATTTGTTCTCTTTTTTTCCTTTTTTTTTTCTCTACGTGTGTTAATATTTTCGCATTAATTACGATTTACGTTTGAAAGTGGAATTGACACTTATAAGGTTATTGAAATAGCCTCTCAATATAATAATTGCACCAACGTGACACGATCTTGCTTAGACTCTCTCTCTCTCTCTCTCCCCCTTTTTCTTTCTCATGCATACTTATACACGACACACCCTTTCGATCTTTCTCTTTCACTGCCATTCATTCGACATTCACACGCAATTCACGAACATTCATGAACATACATTGAACTCTTTTCCACTAATCTAACTTTCCTTTCATTTTCTCTCTTTCTTTCTTTCATCTTCCACACGCGCGACTATTTAATTATTTACCTATTTATTCTTTTATTCACCCCCTTTATTTTATTTATATATCTGGAAATGGCTGATGTAAGTACATGAAGATCTCTCTCTTCCGTATCAATTAATCCCGCGTCACTTCTCTTCTTTTCTTTAAATTTCTCATACGTGACGAACGAATAGATGAACAGCGTTTTAGAGATCGACATTTCCGATATATATGTATATATACTTTTATCGACGAAATAAAATGATTAAAGGACTCGTTAAATAACTAATATAATTTTTCAAATGTGTTGAAAATGCGATTCGACTTTGTGGCGCGAAAATATAAACTTTCTTATAAATTCAATGCAAACGTGAAAGATACTATTTCGGATAAAATTGAACAACGCTTAAAACGTCCGTCATCTTTTGATCGTCAACGTTGTCGGTCTTCTTCCGGTCTTTTCTTCGTTGCATTTATTCCCGAAACGAACTCGTTCTCCTATTTCCTTTTTCTTATTTCAAATTGGAAAGGTTTACGCGCGTTTTGTGAATGAGAGAACGCGCGGATGTCCTTTTGAATTCTATGCGCTAAATATAACGACGTTACAGACTTTGGATTTTGAATATCGATCGACCTCTCGGCTTTTCGACCTTCTCTTTCTCCTTGTGGCTTATACAGATATCGATCGCGAGGACGAGCTCTCGTTTTCTCTTATTGTTAGGCCAAACCCGTGCGTTGCGCGATCGATCGCCAGTGTATCGATAATAATAATGATCGATGCTATGTTTACATCGTAAAACTTATATAATACATATATTTATATATATATATATATATAATGTGTAACGATAAGAAATAAATATATATATATATGTATATGAATGTATATATGTATATATTTATGCATATATACATGCATATCGTATATCATTTCAATTCCTATTATACGAAGATGACCGCTACACGCTGCGCGCTGCGCTATAATCTCGAGTTTTCTTTCAATTTTTTTTTCTTCCTTCTTTAAGGCTTATGAGATGTTCTCGAACTTGCCGACCTGTCGAAAATTTGAATGAGTCCCTTTGAACTTCTCATCGACTAATTCCTTCCTCTGTCCTCTTTATCTATCTAATTTATCTATCTATCTCTCCTTCACCCTCTCTTTCCATCACGCATTCCAAATCATTCATACGGATCCATTCGTCGACTCGTTCGAGCAGCGATGACGAGTTAACTCGGCGTAATTATGTATATATGTACGATGATGATCGAGAAGAGGACGGTCGGATGTCAGTGACGTCCTTGGCGATGTACATATGTATATATATATATAATATATATAATATATATGTGTGTATATATATATATATACACATATACACGTGTACATTGCCAACGAGAAAAGTATGTTTCTATTTTCTCAACTTGAAAGAGATCGATGAAAAGAGCTTGTTCGAAGTAGATCATCGCCAATGAGACGCTTCAAAAAGAGACTTCGATCGATCGAAAAATTGACCTTTTCTTTTTCTTTTTTTTCCCCGTTTTTCTTCTTTTTTGTTCGTTTTAATAATTCCTTAAAAGCGCGTGTAAGAGAAAAATTCAATTCTTTTCGTTGCTCGTCTTATTGGCAAGATCTATAAAAATTCGGACGAAGCATCGCGCTTGCGTGACGATAGGAAAAATCATAAAATTGTCGTAATACTAAAGAAATATTTTCAGTATTTCGTCGGAAGTCAGCATGATACCGTTTTATTACGGATCTGAATTCCGAGGAATTACTTAATTATTAATAAAAGGATAGAACCGAACGAGGTTCCAAATCCTTGGTTTTTATTGTGTTATTAATGTCATCAATATAACGGAGAGCATCGTTCGGACAACGAGTTTTGTATCGGGTCTGTCGCATTTTTCTGATCTTTTCTCTTTCTCTTTCTTTTATCTCTCTTTCGTACGTGACAAAGGGATTGCCTGGTCTCTCTCTCTCTCTCTTTCTATTTCTCTCTCTCTTTTCTATCTAATATCTTTCTAATCTCTTTTTCTCTCCATCTTTCTGCCGTTTCGTTTACTCGTATTTGGATTAACTGGGTAAATAGATTATAATGCGGCTACCTAATAACTAACAATTATTATGTTTTCTGTACAATGCAAGGTGTGATCTTAATAAGAGCAATTATTCACTGTTTAATAATCAATATTATTATCGTTTATAGTTAATATTATCATTATTACAGCAACGCGCACGATATCGTTTCTGCATTTTATGTATATATGTATGTCATAATTCGCTTGCCATTATACCATTTGAAACATTAACCCATAATCTTCTGAATGTATGTACTTCAACGTTCATATAATATATTCAACAAAACATTAACATTAACGCCGCTCGCTCGCCGTACTTCTTCCTTTTGCCGCTATAAGTATATGCTACCCTTTTTTCCTCTTTTTCTTTTTAATTTCTTTGTCGTGATTTACTCACTTTGCCGGTGAGAATAGCAGGCGTTTTAGCGAGAGATAATTGTTATTTAATATAATATAATATAATATAATATAATATAATATAATATAATATAATATAATATAATATAATATAATATAATATATTATCTTCATCGCGATCGTGCCACCTAACTATACTTATATGCATGTATGTATACACTTTGCTTTACGTACGATTTATATATCGCGTATTATGCATCTTTGCGGTAGTACGACGCACGAAAAGTTAAAATACAGCTCGTCAATGGAATTACCTTGAGTTAAATTTTTTCCTTCTTTTTTTTTCCTGTCTCTTTCTCTCTCTCTCTCTCTCTCTCTCCCTCTTTCTCCCCTCGTCTCTCTTTTTCTTTTTTATTTGTCTAAACTTCTTTCGTAATACCTATATTTGTATTATTATTGCTGCAGCTTAATGCCATCTTTTCTTTTTTTACAGTAAGAGAGTCCACTTCGGGATTGACAGAAAGAAGAACCGATGGACCTTTCGCATTTTCTCTCTTTTTTTCTATTTTTTTATATTATTTATTTATTTATTTATTTATTTATTTATTTCACATTTATTTTTATTTTTATTCTTTCGATTGTGTTATACTGTAATTGTCGCCGTCGCATCTAAGAGTCTCGCGATCGAAATGACGAATGAGTGACTGCCAATAAGAGTTTATTTCTTGTTCTTTTTTCTTTCTCCTTTCGGAGCTCGATGATTTAAGGCTCGACGCGATAATCTAATTTTTCTCTAGAGTTTTCACGTGAAACTCGTTATTTTTCATTTCTTCCGATTTTTTATCGTCGTCTTTCTTATTTAGCCGTGTACGCGATGGTAACGCACGCAACATCCATGCACTTAGCTGTAAAACGGAATGATAATTAAACGATAGAGTTCACGATGAACGACATGGCTCGGGCGCCTTTCATTAAAATTTACTCCTAGTAATACTTTCAACAACGTAAACTATTTTTAATATATATATATATATATAACATAATATATATATATGTATTTTATAATATATATACGTATATTTACTTTTTGTTTCCCGTAGAAAAAAGAATGAGAGGAAAATTAAAAGAAGCTTGCTTTCTTTCTTTCATTTTTTATCTTTTACTAGCTAAAGAGATTCTGCAATGGCGATCTAATCTTCTACGCAGGAAATGAAAAACACGACAATAGCAGTCTTAGCCGTATTACACAAGCGCCCTTTTCTAAATGCGAATTTGAGAGCGTTTGTTTGGAATGCAGTACGTACAGGTGTGTATGTATGTATGTATATATGTATAATAATAACCAGGTGATTCGAAGAGAGAAGCTAGCAAAACGATGTTGTCTAAAACGGCGTTGCGAAAAGAAGGTTGCAAGTGGGTTTTTTCCTTTGTTTGTTATCGTTATCATTTTTTTTCTTTTTCTTTTTTTTCCAAAGAACAGATCAGAATTTTTGGAAATGCGAAAAATCATCGTTCTTGAAGGACGATCGTGTTCATTCGATCCCTTAGCAGACAGTCCCAATACCCTAATGGCGTTTTGTGCAACACGAAATGGTCAAACATAAATCACTTTTTTTCGTTACTTTTTACGATAGTGTGTAGATTAAAATCGACTAACCAATATCTCGTACGAGTTTAACAAAGAAAAGAAAAAGGAAAAAAAAAAGGAGAGAAACAATGTATACATGTTTCTTTTCCTCTTTTTTTTTTTAAGTAGATAATTAATAATTATATATATAATTAATCTAAGTATGGCTCTTCTCGTTCGGAAACTATAATCGCTCACTTGGAAATTCGTTCACAAGGATATCGGCCACATTCTAGAATCGTTGTGCTTTTAAGGGCGCGACTATATCCTCTTTCTCCTTCTCTCTATCTCTTTTTCATCTAAGTCTCGCCATTCTTATTCTTCTTTATTTATTTATTTATTTTTTAGTTTTTTTTAAGTTAACCGACTACGCATGCTAATCGATTAAATATATCGGAAGAATTGATTGTATCCTTTTTTCTCTGAACACCTATTGGTCTTGACGTCTCTTAATCATCGAATTATCGTCGCTTTGAAACACGGGGTAGAAACGACAAAGAACATTAAAACGAATTAAAAAATTTATGAGTATCGTCTAAATTGGCTCTTGTGTATTTTACACGATAATGTATCAAGATCCATAACGATTTCCTCTTTCTTTCTTTCTTTCTTTCTCTTTTTCTTCTGCTATCGACAGCACGGAAATTCGTTTACAATTAACCACACGCGATAGGGTCGACGTGTCAAAGAACAGAAAGAAAAGAAGAAAAAATATGGAAAAAAAAAAAAATAAAAAGACTAACGCGTTAAGCGCGAGTAAGTTCAATTAGAATTCGGTATTTTTTTCAATCTTCTTTGATATGTTAAGTGCACGTCAAAAAGTGAAGGATGGATACGTGATAATAAGGTCGAAGTTCAAAGTGGGAGAAGTTAAAAATCTAGAAAATACGAATAGAAAATCTTGCCGTATGTGACTCAGAATGTGACTTCTACGGAGAACTAATTCCCAAGTCCTTTTCGTTTTGTTTTATTTGTTTTTTCTCTTTTTTCTTTTTTTTTTTTTTTTTTTAGATTTATTTTACTATTTTTGTTATTTAAATCACAGATAATGAAAAATATCGCGTACAGACCGACCGGGCGACTGCCTCTTTTTTTCTTTATCTTTCCTTTATTTTTTTTCCTTATCTTTTTTTCAAATATTGAGGAAGAAAATGCTCTGCAATAGCAAGTAGTAGCGAAGATAGAGGCGTGTATTTCGCGTTACAGAAAAACTCCATTGGGTGTCGGGGCTCGACAGATTTCTTTAGTCTCTTTTTTGGTTGTTTTTCAATAAAATGCTACGATTGACTAGTCTTACGATCCGTCGCTCCTACGATGATCTACGAACGATATCTCGATCTAGAAAATCGTAGGAGCGCCGAGAAACGAATGTTAAAACTTTCTCCCTTTTTTATATCTCATCAATACACCGCCCCTCCTCATTCCCTTAATTTCTCTCTGTCTCTGTCTCTCTCTTAGATAAATTTCACCGCAATCTTCTTAATTTTTTTTCATCTCTTTTTAGCTTCTCTTCCTCGGGATGAGACAAGACAGATCGCGATACAACATTACGTTTTCGCCGCTCGTTGCAGGATAAGTGTGTTGAACTCTCTCTCTCTCTCTCGCTATTTTTTTTCTAAGAACTTTTTAATAGAAAACAGGCGATTTTTTTTTGTTCTCTTAGAATGCAACTAGCTCGAAGCTTGACGTAAAAAGGTATGCTTGTTGATGATGATGTGTGATAGCAGCGATGATAATGACGATGGCGACGACCCTCTTCAAAATAACTGCGCATCCTTCCCTTTTTCCTACTTTTCACCCTCTTCTCTTCTTTTCTTCCGATTCATTCACCCTCTATTTACCGAACGTCGACTCGAACGAAGAACTCGTGTTTTTGGATAAGATGAGAGAGCTTTTTTAGCGATGACCAGAACTTGAAATTGCTTTCTTGACGGTCTGTCTTGTGTGTTCGTTTGTTGTCGGGGCGATATGCATGAAGTATGACTGCTGCCGGCGCGTCAACTTAGATATACAGTGCCGGACGTTCGCCTTTGTCTCCTTCGTACCTTCCTGAAAGGATAAACGCAGTGGATCCACGTCGGTGTAGAGATATATAATAAATATATATATTATTATGTTTTACGTTTGACGTATTTTTTTTTCGTATTCGAGTTTACGTAGAGCTGCATAAAATAATGACTACTTTGGAAAATGATTTTTCTATTTTTCTCTTTCTCTCTTCTGTCTCTTCCTCCTCTTCTACCCTCCTTCCTTTTATATTTCTTTTCTATTCTTTTCTTCGCTACTTTACACAGCTCTCCTTCCCTCTCAACGATTTTAAATATAACGTAGATTTCTGTCGAATACATTACAAGCGAGAGTAACAACGATTGGGAAATATCGAGACGACATCGATATTGATATTCTATTTACGATACCTGCTTCTGGTGTTCACAGGCCGAAGTATCCACCGATGGTAGTTGCCAGGACGACGCAAAGTATGGCGAGGCAGATCATGATCATGATCTTCTTCTGCACTCGGCGGGTGTTAGCGGGTCAGCAAAAATCGGATTATCGATTACAATGTACACTCCAACTTTCCTATATCTCTTAATTATCTCTCTCTCTCTTTCTTTTTCTTTTTCTCCTACCCTCACATTATGTAACACATACGTATTTTTTCCCAAATTATTTATATATATATATATATATGTATATACATATATATTATATATATATATATATCCTTGGCCCTGACGACTACCAAAGTTTTTCTTTTTTTATTTGTTTCTTATCTCTGTTCTTTTGTTTCGTTTTACTTTGCAAATTTCTCACAGGTGTGCTTAGAATTGTAAACGCCTCTGTCCATTATTACTATATATTTTTTATTTTTATTTTTATTTCCTGTTTAACACTACGCTGAAACGTTTCCCCTTTCTTTGTCTTTCTCTGTTGCCGTAAAAATGAACAAAAATAGCACTGCCCGAGGCACCTGAAAGAATAGATCGCGTCTGGGTTCGTCGGCAGGCGAGCTTCCTGAGGATGTGATTCGTCGTGTTCGGTGGCCTGCGTAAAAGTGTCGATATAAGTACATGATATTTTTTTATTTTTTTATTTTTTTATATTATTTTGATCTTACGAGATGTACCAAGCGTACTCGAGAGTCGTGTCCTTAAACTCGGATTCGTATATTAAAATTTGCATAAGAGTCAACATACGAAATTAAGTAAATCGATCGATTCGATGAATTGAATGAGAACTCGACACGAATCAGGTACACCAGGTTTTGCATTCACACATAAAACATCGATGTATATCTTTTCTTTTTCTCTCTTTCTTTTACACAGACACTTTCTCTCTCTCTCTCTCTCTCTCTCTCTCTCTCTTTCTCTCTATCTATCTTTAAGAAAGGTATTTACACAGATATAAAGAGAACAATATGTATTAACAAAAATATGTATTTGCTTTACAAAATAATCAAACGCCGTTCGAACGGAGCGGCTAAATATTTTATAACAATAATTAGCATTTAACGTGCATTTAACAAGTTTCACTAAATTCAAGTTATGCAACAATCAGGAGCAACGTGATAATTCCTAGCGATACTTGTAATAATAATAATAATATTAGTAATAGTAAATAGTAATAATATAGTAGTCGTAGTAGTAATAGTAGTAGTAGTAGTAATAGTAGTAGTAGTAGTGGTAACGATAGATGTCCAACTACTTGTAAAGCTTTTTCTAAACGATCGTAAGAAAGGAAAATAATTTATACGATATGCGTTAATAAAATGTGTTCGCGCGTGTTTCAGTGTTGCAAATATGGAGGAAGGATGACGAAAACTTCGTTCGAAGTCGGTCACCCCTTCTTTCCTTTTTATTATCATTTTTCTTCTAATGCATCGGCAATAACAGAGATTGGACGGTATCGATAATGTGCGTCTAAATCATGCATGATGCCGTTTGTTTGTATGTTCATAGAGACTAGTGTGCATTGAACACAAATTTTCTTTCTCTCTCTCTCTCTCCCTCTTTCTTTCTAACATATACGTACGTACATGTAATACATATATATATATATACATATGAATATATATATATGAATATATACAAGCGAATACTGAAAAAGATTACTCTTCGAAGGCAAAACAAATTAAGACTCTGGCGAGCATGCTCTTATTATTAAAAAGGAACAAGAAAAAAAGAGAAAAAAATATATATATAAAAAAAAGAAAAAAAAATAGAAGAAAAAAACACGAACAACAATGTGTAAACTAACCTTGGATTACACCGGAGTGGATGCTCGTCATCAAAATACCGTCTCGTGCCATTTTATATCCATCATCTTCTCACACTCTCTCTTTCTCTTTCTCTCTTACTTTTTCTCTTTTTCTCAGTTCACTCTCGGAAATTATTTTTTCATTAGACGGTAAACGTCCTCGTCCTCGATATCATTCCTTGTTGATAACTCCAACATATTTCCTTTTTTCTTTCTTTCTCTCTCTTTCCTTCTTCCCTATCCCGTCTCCCTATCGTTTATCACCCTATCACCACAAAGTAATTTTCCTCCTTCTTTGATCTCCTTGTACATTAACACGCGTTCGTTCGTTTGTCTGTAACTTGCTGTACGTTATTTGTCTTTTTTAATTACCTAATTAACGTGAACGTTAATTGACGATGAGCGTTTAAACGTGAAAGAGAAAATAAGAAACATATTGTTTTTTCTATCTCTCAATATTTCTCTCTCTCTCTCTCTCTCTCTCTCTCTCTGGTTTTTTTCTATACAAATTGCAATTATTTACAGATCCGAACAAAAATTGTCCGTCTATTTTGACGAGAAAATGACTTATCGCTATTTATGTGTATATGTATATACAATATATATATATATATTAATTAATTAATTAAATAATTAAGTGGTCATTAAATTAAATCAAACAACGAACTCACTAATCGTATTCAATTTCTCGCTCGAGGGAAAAAACAAAGTTTGAAAGAGATTAATATGAAAAAAAGAATGAAAAAGAAAAGTGACATCGGCAAGATGAATCTTGTGAATTCGCGTTAATTAATTAATATTATTAATACGCTTCGACCAGTGAGACGTGACTAAATTGTCAAGTTCTTTGTATAGTACGAAATTGTATTCGATCGAAAATCCACTTTCGTATATTTGTGTTATACTTTGTTCTTTTTATTATCTTTCTTCTTCTTCTTCATCTTCATCTTCTTCTATACAATGAATAATACTTATTAATCGTTTTTTTTTATCTAGAAAGTCTTTTATGTTCTATCTTACTCGTCTATCAAGGAACGGTGATATGCGTGGAAAACGATAATAAAAATGAACAGAAAAGGGCAGTGAAAATACGTTCGAACACGAAGGAACGCGTCGAAATAAATAACAACTATTCCGACGTACTTTATTGTGCATTTGGATAGCAGTAGCTATGTGTTTGTTTGTTTGCTTATTTGTTTTTTTTTTGTTTTTTCCAAATCTCTTTTTAATCTTTTCTTCCTCCCTCTCCTCTTCATCTCTTTCTCTTTGCGATTTTCAAAAGTTCGATTCTAGGAGATGTAGGAGGATTGTTTATATTGTATATATACGTATACATATATAATATATATATATACATATATCGAAATTCATCGAATCAATATGTGTTATTGTTTTATTTATGTTGAGTAAGAAAAAATCCTGAGTTTCGTTTAAATGCTGTCTTTGGAGTGGCAACTTCGAGTGGCATAGTGGACTAATCTATTCTAAGCTATCTCTCCGTTCCTTCCTTCCCCCTTCTTTTTTCTTTTTCATATAACTCTGTTGCATTTAACTGTTTTTTCTTTCGACAAAATGAACTATTGAACGCACATTGCAGCAAATGTTACAAAAGGAACATAGAAATTCGAAATGAATTATCGACGAATTAGGCGCGCGTGCGCGGACACATTTTTTATTACTCTATAATTTCCTTTCTTTCCTTTCTTCCTTTTCTTTTTTTCATTATCTCTATTCGAATTTCGAAGGGGGAAGGCGTTAAATGAAAGAGATTGTTTCCTTCTCCTTTCTTCTCTATCTTATCAGATGAAATATACTCAAAATCGAAAAATTGTCTTCGAGAATAACAAAGAAAAAAAAAAGGAAGGAAGGAAAAAAGAAAAAGAAAAAAAATAACGGTGAATCGGAATCGGTTGTTAAGGTGATCCTTTCCCATGAAATAGAATATTGAGAAGAAAGCGAGAGAACTTAAGGACATGTACGCGTTCTCCCCAGCAGTAACTAATTACTGTACGCGTTTCTATTCGTCGCTGTTATACATATGTATATGCATGTATGTATGTGTGTCTAATTAGAGCCAAAGTCCTCGTATCACGGGTCGCATTTCAACTTAAACTAAGTACCAAAATAATAATCAAAATGATGACTGCTATCGTCAAGCAGATTACGATCAGGATCAATTTCTGTGAACAGAATAACGTCTACGTTATTCAATGGATTTTCATTTTTTGGAATGTTCGAAAAGCCTCTGAACAAGGACAACAAGCCATAGAAACGGAAATGTACACGTAGAGAGAAAAAGACAGGTGTCTTGTTAGATTAGGAGTGACCCTCTTCTCGAGTAGAAACAAAATTCATAATCAAAAGAAAAGTAAATCAAAAAGTTGAATGAGTATTTTCCAAAAAATTTTATCTACTATGACAATAACGACGATATTGTTAAAAAAGACAACAAATTAATAAATGAATCTCGAGAAGAGCGTGCTACGAAACACACACATTTTTTTTCAGCATTTTTAACAACGTACTTACTACGTATTATTAGCGAGGCGAGCAGTTGCAATTAATGGATTATTGCATTAATTAGCCATCGGTTAGGGATTAATAAGAGCGTTTGTTAATTTTTTTGCTTGTTATTTTGAGGACACGAAGACACATTATTTATTGTGTTATTAAATCGACGCGATGCTCCGTTAGTTTCATGATGATTTTCGTCCATACGTTTAGAGCGTGTAAGTGTACGTGTGTGTCGCAATTATTAGTATTATTATTATTATTATTATTATCATTGTTATTATTAATTATTAATTATTATTATTATTAATTATTATTGTTATTTATTATTATTATTATTATTATTATTATTATTATTATTATTATTATTATTATTATTATTATTATTAATTATTATTATTATTTCTATTTTTTCTTTCTATGAGCTTCTATTCATTAGCAGTTACTTTATTTTTTTTCCATTTTTTTTTCCTTCTTGAATTTTGATAACTTGGATCGCACAGCACAAAAGATATTCGTGATTTCTTTCTCTCTCTCTTTCTTTCTTTCTTTCTTTCTTTTTCTGTTTCTCTCTTTTTCTCTTTTCATACGCTACGTTTCCTCACGAAATGAACGAGATTGGATGTCATCACGATATACGCGCCGATGTTCGATATTTTATGCAAGTATATATATATATATACTTTTTTGTTCTTCTTGATTCTCTCTCTTCCTCTTTCTTTTTCTCTCTTTCTTATCCCTTCTTTCTCTTTTTTGTCGAACGATCCATCCCTCCCTACCCCATTTATTTCTGCACCCCCGGGCCCTTTAGGTCCTCGGAAGGGATCCTATTATTATGCATATTAATATGACGGCCAATATTAAGACGCAGATTATGATGAAGATCATTTTCTGTGGACAGAAAGAAAAACGAATGAAAGTCGTGGTAAGTGTAATGCAAAAACCGTGAATCGTGATACTATGCCGACAGCCAAAAACTAACTGAAAAAGAATAAAGGAGAAGAGAGATGCAAAGAATCTGCTACTTTCGGAGGAAGAACCATATCCGTTCGTTGTTTCGCGTTCTTTTTTTTTAATATTTTTTCTTATTTAAAAATTGAAAAAAAAAAAAAGAAAAGAAATGGAGATTTTACTAAGATATTATTTATCCGAACAAAGTATTATTCCTCCGAAAAAGAAACTACTAGAGGATAGTGTAATTTTATAAAATGCTCAAGTATAACGACGATGACGACGACGACGACGACGACGACGACGACGATGACGACAACGACGACAATGATGACGATGACGACGACGATGAAAACGAGGATGAAAACAACGGCGATTGCGACGACGACGACGACGATGAAAAGAAAAGTAAGTACATGCAAAGAGAGAAAAATAGATAAATAGTGAAGAAAAGAAAAATGTGCGAAAAAAGAAGAGAGAGCGAGACGCTTAACTAATCTACTTTAAACAGAGAAAATAAAACAGATTTC
Source organism: Vespula pensylvanica (assembly GCF_014466175.1). Classification (NCBI taxonomy): domain Eukaryota; kingdom Metazoa; phylum Arthropoda; class Insecta; order Hymenoptera; family Vespidae; genus Vespula; species Vespula pensylvanica. Next base: position 6,525,502 of record NC_057689.1, on the reverse strand, counting down.
TCGGATAAAAGTCGAAGCTCATAAGTCGTGTCCCGTGTATATTTTCGTGCATGCCACTTTAAAAAGGAAATATTTCGCATTCCCATTGCGAACGTTCGTGTCAGTTGAAAGTAAAACAATTTTGTCGCTTTGTGCTTTGCTAGTGTAAGATACTCGGCGCATAAGTTTTTCTAATTAAGGAAAGAGAACATCGACTTACGAAAAAAAAAATAAACATACACCCACTTGCACACCCAAGTGCACACACTCACACAGTCACACATAGAGACACAGGCACATCTTAAAAACGTAAACGAGAGAAATCAAGGTTGCTTGCAAAAACGTGCAAAAGTTGCGCTTCTATGCGATCTACCGTGTTGTGTGCTGTGCGATTTTATTGTTAGATTTTAAGTAAACAAGCGAAAAGAGACGACGCGGTGAATCGATTCACTAATGCACAATGCTAGTTAATAAAAAAAAACTTTACTAACGATATTTACGATAGTGATTACGCCGAGTAATGCGAGCGATAAGATACGTCGTTCATCTATGTATTGCCGTGTAGCATCGTTTGAAAAAAGCTGATAGGAACGATCTTTCGATCTTGAGATTATATATCAAAATATACCTTGGAAATTCTACGAAGAAAATGGTAATATGTAGGTACGCGTGCAGGAGAATAAAATACGGCAACGATGTGATATACTAGATCATTAAATAAAATGATTGCTCGTCATGGCGAGAAGTCACGACGAAGCAGTGTTAATGCAAGGAGCGATGTTAATATTAAAAAAAGAAAAAAAAAAAGAAAAAGAAAAAAGATCAAGAAAATCCTAGCGCGGCAAAAAGGATGATAAAGCTAAGATCGATCGAAAAAAATAAATGCAAACTATCATTAGACTGACCAGATTAACATGTTCATCGAATTCGAATATTTCTCTACATTTTTACAAGAGAGACAAATAATATTATATCTCAAATAAATAGATAGACAAATATATTGTGTTCATTAACAATCGTGTATATATCTGATCAGTCTAAAAACAATATTAATATTTTTCAAATAACTTTTTTTTCTACCTCATGTGAGACTCTAATTTGTAACTAGAAAAATTTTCATCGACATTGTGTCAAGACAGGAGTGGGCGACAACTGGCAGCTTGCGAGCCGTATTTAATTCTTTCTCTTACTAATTTGTTCTTAGTAAGGTAGAAGGAAACGATTCCCACTATTTGACACTTCCGTGCCTTGTGAGCTGCACGATTTTTATTTTTAATAAGGTACATAGGATCGGTGACTAGTGGAGCTAAGAAGTAATGGAGGAAACGGATTGATCGATCGATGGTGAGGATCGTGTGGCTTGCAGCAGAAAAGAAGTTGCCCACCCCTGATGTAAGATACAATTTCGCGATATACGAACCATAGAGGGATTCCTTTTTGCTCTCGTTTTTCGTTCGTCTGTTGCTGCACATTCTTGATGTATGAACGTCGTCGGACAAGAAGTACTATCTCGTATTAATGTAACTTCTTCCAGTTCGTAAAGAAGTGAATAGATGTGTTCTGACGACGTTCAAAATAATCTTTTCGTTAAAACGTTTTTACCTTAGGGGCTTGCTTTGACGTTCTCTTCGTCTTCGACGGCTCGATTCAGACTAACGGTGAAATCTTCGTTTCGATCACCTTTTTACGGAGAACGCATCCAAAATAATCGGATCCAACGCGAGATGAATCGCGTTTCGACGACGTAATCAATTGTAAACAAACTTCTCCACCTTCGTGAGTGGGATGATATAATATCGTTTGCATGTATAATTCATGCATATACACACATACTATCGACATATATATGTAACATCCGAATGACACACCAACAATATCCGTATGTGTAAGTATATGCACAAAATACGTAACCGAATATCGCGACGACACACGTAACTATATCGCGTAACTAACGTATACTATATGTTGTTCTTACATATATGTATGTATATATGTATATGAATATGATAAAAACACACAATTACAGTGGACACGTAGAGATTTATCCCAGTTCGTAAGGGGATATGTAGACGTCGTGTTGGTTGATTAATACAAAACAAAATTTTCGTACAAGTGAATGAAGACAACGAGTAATTATAAACGCGTGTTTATGTGTGTATATACATATAAATATATTTATATACATAGATATATATATATATGTATATGTACGCACGCACTAAACAATCACGTATAGAACGCAATTAGTTTGACAGCGCAGGTTAGTACGTAAAGTTAATATATAGTATGAGAGTATAGACAGAGCGTTTCATGGACAGAGGCACAATTAGCACACCCATGTTCGACAGGATAGAGCGATACAGTTAGAGATACACACAGACAGTATATAGTATATATGTATATATATAATATAATATATTATATAATGCGCGTGTATATATGTACACATATGTACATACATCGACTGTACTGTTATGTTGTTGGTAGTAGTAGTAATAGTAGTAGTAGTAGTAGTAGTAGTAGTAGTAGTAGTAGTAGTAGTAGTAGTAGTAGTAGTAGTAGTAGTAGTAGTAGTAGTAGTAGTAGTAGTAATAGTAGTAGTAGCAGTAGTAGTAGCAGTAGTAGTAGCAGTAGTAGTAGTAGTAGTAGTAGTAAGAATATTTGTCATGTCATCAGCGATACATATAGAGAGAAACACAAGAAAGCGTCATAGTCCTTGGATAATTTGCGTCGTGGGTAGGAGGTATCTTGTTTAAGTAAGAGAGTGAGCAGTATATATTAACAAAAAAGCGAAGGTGCATGAAAAACGAGGAAAGGGAGAGCAAGGTACGTATAAGAGTTATCAAACGCAGGTCAAATCAAACGGGGAGAGGAGAGGCATCAGAGGAGGAACGGAATTGAGAGATAGAAACAAAAAACTATAGGAATAGAATAATGAACACATAATAATAATAGTAATAATAACAGTATCGTCGTTAGTCCAATATGACATTTTAACAGGACTTACCCGTCGAGCTTTGCTTTGATACTTGAGTGCTTTTTTGGTGTCCTGCGTGGCCGTTTGGACATAGTCGACCGCATGTTCCACGTGATATTCTATACGATCTATCATCTCACCCTGTATAACATACCAACAGTTCGATTTCGATTAATTACGAATAAATATGTAGATGTTTTCAAAGAAAAGAATGTCAAAGAACTGTTTGACAACGTACCTGACTTTCTACTAGCATAGCCATGTCCATAAACATGTCATGCAATTCCCTGATCGAATTTTCGAGTTTTATAATATCAGCGTGACGTGCCTCGATGTCCGCAAGGGTTTGTTTTGCTTGTTGCGTTTCCATGATGATCTGTAGATGTTTTTGAAAAGAAGAAAAAGAAATTGAAAAAGCATTTATCCTCGACGACTGCTTCGACGATACTTCCTCCAATAATTATTATAATTATATCCGTGCTAAATGAAATTGCTTGGACTTTTGCTTTTGGACTAATACATGAGAACACATAGAAGGGGAATAAGATCATCGATATATTTCTAGGAACATACCCCTTGCGTAAAGACTGCTGGATTTCCTTGCTCCAGCATTTCTTCGAGTTCGTCGTTAGTGGTCGTCCTCCCCGCTAAAAATGGAAGCCTTTATTGGTCGATACAAAGAGGGTTGAAGGGAGGGCCAAGTAGAGCTTGCTCTTTCAACGAAAAAGAAAAAAAAAAGAAAAGAAATATGCGTGCCTGTTATAACGGCACTCGAAGCAAATACGTATGCAGATAAATAGGTCTTTTTTATTTTTTCTTTATTCCGTTCTATTCTTATTATACTCGACCGATAGGGGTTAAAGAAAAACGATCTCAAAAGAAAAAGCCCAAAAGATCCGACACGAGACGGCCTACTCAGAGACACACGAGGCACGTGTAATCGATATTATCGATCTCGTTGCGTTCATGCGATTACTCATCGCGATTTTTACTTACTGATCTCCAGCTGTCGTTGTATTCTTCCCTTACACCGTTCTCTATAATCGGTTTGTGTTCGATTGTATTCCGACATCACCTCTACGAACTTCCTAGACAATGTTGAATGTTGAGTCTTGCGTATCCTCAGATCCGCCGATGATTTGTTCGTGTGCTCTTCCTGCTCGATATTCTGTTCTATCACTAAATGCAAAAACACACACAAAAAAAAAGAAAAAGCACGAGAGATAAAAGGAATAACCTTCCGATAAGTTGAACAAACTTCGATCGATTTTCAAACGACTTACCCTTTAACTTAGCCCTGACTTTGTTAGCAGTTTTCTTGATGTCGGACATCAAGTCTTCCAACTCCATTTTGACCTCTAGAAAAAAAAGAAGAAGAAGAAGGTCAACTCATTGATAATAAAAATCGTTGTCCTGGATTCCCATTAAATGCCATTTTTTCTCTATATTTTATACATATATAGAAACGCAGAGACGTACGTTGTATTACTAAATATTAAACGCGAAGGAAAAGTTGTCGAAAGTATTTTCATATTGTCAGTGTTATTTAAAAGGTATTCGACGGGCACTCGGAAGATCAAGTTTTAATATATCCTTCCGTGACCTCCTATATGCGTGGCTCTCGACAACATAAAAATGCTCACGCCTACGTACGGGATACATTTAGCTGACATTTCACTCCTTTTACATTTCATCGCACAAATATTCCGAATAGCGTGGTTATTGTCCATGGCGATATCCCGTGGTGACCCCGAGTTCCAACAGTATTATCGAGCTAGATACATCGATCCTGACAGAAGATCTTTGCTAGCGTACTTAGAAATTACAATCTACCTATGTATCGTACATAGATGCCATTAAGAATACAATTTGGCAAGTTGCCAAAGGAAAGATAAGAGAGAGCTCATTGTCAGAAATAAAAGGGCTTGGGCAGTGAAGAAGAGAAAGGATAGGATAAGATAAGAAGAGAAAATTGCTGCAGTCCACAGATTTATCGTAAAACTGTTATCCTATACGTTGTATGGTCTTCTGTCGATCTTTCTTTAAATTCAAATAGAATTCAAATCTCTTTGAGCAAAATTTAACATCATTATATTACTACATTCGTACAAGAGTATTTCGCTTTCAAATAGTTTCTTTGATGCGTGCCATCATTCAACGAGCGAGTATCAACTAATAGAAAGATGTAGAAGCCTTAGCACGATGAAGCCCTAATCACATCATCCTAGCAGCAGACAGATACCTACGGATTATCTTCGAATACTTTGAAAACCCTTTGAGCAATATTGAAATATCTTATTGTCATTCAACTTTTTACTATTTTACGAGATGTAAAAGGTAAATTAATCAAGACTTATAAAATTATTATGAAGATCTACATCGAGCAGAAACATGTTGCAAAATGATAATAGGATCGTGCTCGATCATTGTTAATTCTCTGCCAAGCAACGATATCAACGTGTTGACGTGTGTTGCAGTAGGGAGAACTACGACAAATCGGGGGTCGTTTACACGAAACTACCCGAAAACTCCCACCTGCGGAGAGAGCAGCGAGCTCTTTCTCCTCCCATTTCCCTCTCTTTGAAGCAAGTCGAGAGGGTTAGGGTGGGTTTTAACCGCAACTGAATCCAGTGAACTGGAACCCGTGATGTCGACCTTGTACTCTAGGCTACGGTAGAGACGACTTATGAATAAACTGACGAGGAAATTGCAATGGAAAGACGTCTAACCTTCCGTAACTCCTCGATCAAACGATATTTCAAAGTTCGTTTGTTACGTTATTTTAGAAAGTCTATACTTAAAACAATTTTATCCTGTTTTTTTTTTTCACGATTATTCAAGACAAATTATAAACATTTTTAATGGTAAGGTTTTAACAAAAGTATTCTAATTTTTCTTTATTATGGATCGTAAGAGATAAAGAAAAAAAAATAAAAAAACGAAAAAATAAAAAAGGAACCAAGATAAAAAAAAAAAGAAAAAGGGATACTCATCGAAGTTGGGAAGATATTAGGAAACTTGGATTGATGCCAAACAATTAAGGAAGGCAGAGATACTATTGTCATAGATACTGTTCCTGGAATTAAGGCGTAACAAACGAATAGTATATCACGAAGGACAAAGACGACGTAAAAGAAAGAGAACAAGGGAAGGAGATCGTTCGAACGTAAATAAAATCTCTAATGTTGACAAAAAACTTTTAGTTATATTTCTACGAATCGTATATCGTGTATCTCTCTCTCTCTTTCCCTTGTGTTGTCGACTCGGCTTTTGTTTTCCCTAAGAAAAACAGTCGAAACATTCGGCTCAATTATTTACATTTCTTATCAAGCGTTCGAACGTAATATTACAATTTCATCAGTCGTCGTCCGAACCTTCCCCGCGATAGGACGGAATCGTTCAGGCGTTCCTTCGGCTATTAATCTTTACAAAGTTTTCTACGCAGTATATCTTTTTAAATTAAGAAGAATAATCAATTTGAGTTATTTTCGAGAACGACGAAAAAGTGCCATCAAATCCGTTAACCTCAAATCGAGTGTAGACGTAATAAAAGAAATTATTGTGCGTTTCACACGTGTGCATCAGCTGGAGTAGAAAAATTAGGTTAATGCCAAATGGAAACGTGCCAAACCTACTTCTACACATAAGTTATCTCGAAAGTCGAAACCGGAAAGTTCTGGACATTCTTGTGGTTCAACGAAAGCGAAAAAAAGAGGAAGTGAACGATAAGAGGTAAGCTCGTAAATATGTATGTAGTTAGAATCGAATATATTATATATATCATAAAATGATGGAAGAGAGAAACGGTGAAAGAGAAAAAGAGAAAGATATATCAATATATATATATTAATATATATATATATAAATATGTATTTATATATATATATATTATATATATATATCGCGACATTATTCTTAGAAGAGTAGACTATTGAATCATTGCTTTACTTTAAATCGTAAAGGAAAACTAGCTTTAACGATTCAAATGCGTTCTCGATTTGATCGTTCTCCTTCGCTTGCCAATTGGTTTCTTGAAAGAAACGACTTGTATACGAATAGATCGAGTGGAAATATTCTTGATGGTCCTCTAAAAGGAAATAAAAGAGGGAAAGGAGCCAGATAGAGATAAAGAATAAATCAGATTATCGTCAATACAGAGGGGAGAAGAATATTTTAAGATTTCTTTCTTTTATTTCTCTCTCTCTCTTTATTTTGATTTTGATTTGATGAATGGAGATAAACATAATAGCATAAAGCTTCCTCATTTTGTGAAAAAATCTATACGAACGTTCTCTAACGTTCGTCTTTTGGTTATGCCACTTCCATAGAAAATATCTCAATGAAATCCTATCGTGGGAAGTGTAGTCGATAGGAATTTATAGTTTAACCCTCGTTCCGGTAACGCGACCCATTTAATCTGCCCTAGATAAGCTACCACCCTCGAATCCCCATCGCATACCTATCGACTATTCTATATTATGTACTTCACTGTTTCAACCTGCCTCATTAGTCCCAAGAGAGAAAGGATCTCTTTCTCTCTCACACTTTGAAGATTAAAAGTCTCGGATTTTTTTAATGAAATATTCAATTACTCATGCGAACGATGTAACGATCTCGTATAGAAAAATCTTAGTTTATAGTATCGATCGAGTTAAGATTATCGTATAAGATTATGGATCTACGTGTAAAAGCATCTTACTTGCAAAAGATCTTTCTAACGGAATTTTATGAAAACGCTACCATAGAGATACGTCGCGTCATCGCCGTTTATAGTTGTTAGCGGAAACGATGTTCGATAAGGAAGCCACATTGTTCGTGATCATGCACGCGTTATACCAAAGCTAACTGCCTGTTGCATCGAATACTGCTTTGCGCTCCTTCAGTGTCAGACACAAAGAGATATGTGCATGTCTATGAAGTCTCTGTCTCTCTCTTGTCCATTCATGGAACATACGCAAGCATAGAAACGTCGATTACGATTGACGAGAACATTTGCTAGCTCTCTTTCGATTCGTCGAATTTAATAGCATCTGCATCAGCATCGGCATCGGCATCAGCGTCGACATCAACGACAGCAGTTATTTCTACGACTCGTTCTGAATAAATTTCCGTATCTCGCTAGGGAAGACAGATGTCAGAAGGCAGAAACGTTTCCGTGGGAACGACAGATCGATCTTTGGTTCAATGCACGGAACGCGTTGGTAACCCAGCTGTAGGAATAGGTGCCAACGTAAAGCATGTCTAATAAATTAGTTTCTATAATTGAACTTCGATTTTCTCGAGAACGTGTACGCTTTGTGTAAGTGCATATTAGTTTCTACTTCTTCCTACGCTTTTATTCTCTCTATCTATCTTTCCTTCTTTAACTTTTCCAATGTCTTCCAATTCCTACCAAGATGGGGATCCTTCCTCCCGTCCATCCATTCTTTTTTTCCAATTCTCTTTCCATTTCCCTTCCTTCCTCTTTCCAAGATATCCCGAAGCAATTTCTGATTCCGTGATACAAATCTTTTCTCCACCCACGACTACCTTCTTCCGGTTCTTCGTTTTTTCCCTAGAGCCCTTTCTTTTACTTTCTTCGTGTTATCTTCTTTTTAAGCACCTCAAAGGTCAATTTCAATACTCTCAGAAAGAGTGAGTGAGTGAATGAGTGAGTGAGTGAAAGAGAGAGAGAGATCACGAAGGTACTCGGAAAGAATTAGGCCGATGAGCTTTGTCGATGATCTCGATGAGAAAAGAAGATAGAAGAGATGGATCGAACCGTAAAATATATTTGATCTTTTTTTCTTAACTAACGCAGAAATGCAAATAGTTGATACGTGTAGTCGAGAATTTTTTTTAAATTATAACTTTAATCAATGCGAGGAAATTGTACAAATATAGATGAAGAGGAATAAGTCATCAGAACGAAGACGATAAAAAGAAAGGGGGCGAAGCGTATCACTTATTTTACCTCTTACGGTTGACCTAACTTTTTGTAGACTCCATTGAAAGTTTTATAATTTATGCTTACGCAGCGAAATCACGGAATGCTGATGCCCAGGCTACTTTTATAAACTGCAAAATTTTCTCGTTTACACCCTTCGAATGAATCTATCGAGAATCCACCTGACATAATTATTTTTCAGGGCCGATTAAATGCTCAACAACGTTTTAACGACGACAACGAAAGAAGAACGTGGTTGGTATTTGGATCGGATACATAGTAGGACCTACCAGCTGTGGAGTGAAATCAATAGCATCGGTTTACCACTGCTAAAAGCAGCAAGTCAATCAGACACGCTATACTATTCTGCCTCGAATCCGGAGATAGTCAAGGTCCAATAAGTAACCTAGCCTTCCTAAAATCTGATAAGTACGATTAATGAGTCAACATCTTTAGTAATATCGATGAGCTATACCTTTCGAGCGATGCGGAATAATTCAAAATTATTTCATTTTTACGTAAAAAAAGAAACTCTTAACTATAATAATTATAATAATAATAATAATCGTGATTTAAAAACTCGCCGGAAATAAAGATCATAAAGATCACGGCATCTATTAGTATTGCACATCTTTACCCGAGCTGATACGTGGGCTTTTGATGAAACGCCCACTGCATTAATTAATCCTTTTGGTAAACATCTCGTCCTACACCCATGCGTGATTTTATTACCTACGCGCATGATTAAATTTTCCTTGTTGATTTTTGTATTATAAAATGCTTTTATTAGTTTTTTTTTCTTTTTCTTTTTCTTTTTTTTTTTTTTTTTGGTAAATCAAATTTATATTATCAAGAACATTGAACGAGGATAAAATATATATATCTTTAAAAGAAACGTATGTACAAGAGAAGAGACAAAGGGAATTGATAACGAACGGATACGAAAAGAGAAACGATAGAACACGATAGAAAGAATGAGTTGACTGGACTTTACTTAGACCTCCACATCTATCAACGTCAACCTGTTGCAAGTTACTTCCACGCGTTTCGCTATAATATAACTTTTCATTTTCTTTTGTATTTTTTGAAAAATCTAACGAGTAATGTTTTATTGAGAAATCTTGAAAAAATCTCTGAGTAAAGTCCATTTCGAGTCTTACGATTAGACTAAACGTATTCGATCGAGAATGTTTACGTCATATAAGCAACCTAAATCGATCATCGTGTGTACACACGTGCGAACGTTTGGTACACACGATGCACGTAATCCAGAACTATACACCTAAGTATGCGTACATACATATGGTTTATTTGTATATACAATAAGAATAAACATCATCCGATCTATGATTAATACTGAATACTAATAACACAGAACGCGTAATTATCTTATGCGTATAATCGAACAATGAATATATAGTAAAACATATTCCGCTGCTTTATCATATACATACATTGGATATATAACGATTACACTTCTATAGCTTCATGCAAAACGCAAGTGGCGTGAGAGTAATCGATTATCGAGCTACCGAGAGACAAATGCGACACGGTTTCCAGTTCACGTCATTAATATTACGTTCTTCGACGAGGGAAGAGAGAGAGAAAGAGAGAGAAAGGGAGATATACCAGTCTGCTGTTTTAAAAGGTACGTTTCTAATATCTATACATTGCTACGAGGCTAAATTAATGTCATCTCGTACGCATGTGCGAGCAGGAAATAGTCGAGAGAGCACGAGAGAGCACTTGATATCATTTGCTGTGTATATAGTACGCTTATACGATTATTCATCATAATACGATGACAAATAAAAGATAATATATGTCTTTTCCTTCTTTCCTTTTCTTTTTTTTTTTTTTTTCATTTTCTTTTCTTACAACAAAATCGACGATTTTAACACGATATTATATTCGATTCTTTCGCTTGACGTATCCCACCGTGACATCCCTTTGATTGGAAGCAACGCTTCATTTTTGTCTCCCTTTCACTTCTTTTCTCCTCTACCCCTCTCTCATCGTTAGCTTATACAGCTATGCGGTATAATAAACGCAAGTGCCAGGCGTATATCTACACACAAAAGCTATGTACGCTGCTTCTGACGCTTCCTTTGACATAACTGGAGCTTAGCTGTGCCAGCATTAAAACTTGCCGAGTGGAAGAAAAAGAAGAGTGAAAGACAGAGTGAAAGATAGAGCGAACGAGAGAGACAAAGTAAGAAGGGCGTACAGGATATAGTTTTATTATATCTAGATAATAGATCATGTGTCTCCCGATGTATCCGTACTTGAATAATTATTTTCCCGATGAGAATTTGTTATCGTAATGCATTTGACACGAATCGTACTTAAAAGAATGGAGGATGAAAGGATAAGAAAAGTGGGAGAGAGAGGAGGAAGATAAATAATGGCACTTTTCTAGCCAACGAGAGAAACGAGCAGACGTGTTGGCTTTCCGAACAAAACAAAAAAATGAAATCATCGCTTCGAAAGAAGGAACGTGAGAAAATACGAGAGAACGAGAGAAAGAGAGAGGAAGGAAGGAAAAGAATTGTCGTGCGTGCGCGCGAGCGATGGTGTAGGTGTAGAGGATGATAAACCAACCCCAGCTGGCAGCTACAACGGCAACCAGGGCAAGGACGATTACCAACCCCCAGCCCCTGTTTCCGTCTCCCTCGTGGGACGGGCAAGCAGCCGCCGACACCCTCTGCTCTATCTCTATCTCTCTCTTTTTCTCCCTCTCTCTCTCTCTCTCTCTCTCTCTCTCTCTCTCTGCCACCCTCTCGCTTTCGAACTTAACGGTTACCTCGCTCCGCTTCGCTATTGAATTCGGCTGCCGAGCTGAAGAATATCAAGGCTCATTTATCGCCTTTCACCACGAAAGCCATCGAGTCAAACGAGCGTTACCGCCTTTCTAGATTTCGTTTAACAAATCCTCCCGTTGATTTTTTTTCTTGTTTTTTTCTCCCTCTTTTTCTCATCCTCATCCTCATCCTCATCCTCCCCCATCTCTACCTCCTCTCCTCTCCTTATTTTTCTTCTTTCTTTCACCGTAAAACGCGAACATTTCGAATCATAGAAAGTTTCGAGGACGTATGTGTATGTATGCTATACCCATTGTTAGTATTCAGTACATCGCGTTTGTTTTGCTCTTTCAAACGTTTCTAACCATCCACCATTAGACTTATGTTCGAGTAGAGATATAAGAAGGATTTAGACTCACTCTCGTCCGTTTGTGGCGCCGATAAAATGGCGCTGTGTTTCTTCTTGACATCCTCGACGTTCGTCTGGATTCTATCTATCATTTCACGTATCTCCTCCACCTAGAAAAAGAAAAAGAAAAAAGAAAAGGAAAATAGGGACATGATAACAAAGACAATAATTTAGTACGATTAATGATAAAGCGAATGTTTTTTTTTTCTCTTTCATCCGAGAAAAAAGAAAGAAAAAGTAAACAGCGAGCGCGCTACAAGTGAACCGATTTAATCGAGCTTTCTCGTGCACGTAACATGTATATATGTATATTATGCATATACATATGTAACGTGCTTTCCGGATTGGAGCATGCATCACGTCACACTCGAGGAATAGTAGTCGACACTGTGGAAAAAAGAGAGAAAGAGGGAGAGAGAGAGAGAGTAGTGTCGCCAAGTCACGCTCGTAAAGGACTACCAACCCGGGCAAGTAGTAAAAGCTATGTCTGATCGAACGTACACGTGAGTATAGAAACCTGATATGTGTGAGAGGTCGGCTAGGAGAAATAAGAATATTCTGAAGCGGTTTAGTCTGTTGTAAGACGATTCGGTAAAACGTGTAACAGCAGTAACTACAATAACGATTACAATAATAATTTTAACAACAGTTATTCGTTTGATAGAAATTTTATGTAATTAAAAATCAGATAATTATTAAATACGATACATTACTTGAAAATTGTTCGTTTAATATATGAAATATCTTTATTATTCGTTCTAATAATTGTTTCTTCGAAAAATGTATAAGAAATGAATTCATTTAAAAAACGGATATACAGGATATCATCTCTCTCTCTCTCTTTCTCTCTTTCTCTCGTTCTCGCAGACACTCACACATTGAGGTAGATAATATGCTATTTCAAGTTCTAGGGTAAGCCTCGTTAGTGTCAGAGTATATCACTAACTCAAAACTACTCCTGCGAATAGTCTCAAGGCTGCCTACTCGAAGATGTCTGATGAAAGGACAGAGTTTGTTTAGAAGCCACATACACCATACCATCGCGTAAATGGTTCATTCCTTGGAATCATTATCTCGTGTCTTTCACACTCCCGTATAGATTAATTTATTAATATTATTCTACAAAGTTTTTTATAAACGTGACATTCGTTATAAACGTTATTCTCGTATTAAAGATTTTCTATATATTTCTTTGTTTCTTGTAAAAAAAGAAAAGAAAGAAAGAAAAAAAAATATGCGTTCGCAATTTAAAAAAGAGAGAGAGAGAGAGAGAAAGAAAAGGCAAAAACGAAAGAAAGAAAAATCAGGACAAAAGAATGAAATTAAAGCGAAAATCCGTGAGGTATAAGAGCGTACACGCTGTGGGAAAATGTGCAATCGTAGAGTGAATGTTAAAAGGAACGTTCGAAACATGCGTCACGATCGGTGGTACGGATTAAGGACAATCCAGGGAGATTTTTCCCGTTATTCTTGAACAGGAAGGACTTTTGAAAGAAAGATACGGATGCGATAAAGTACGTGTGTTCTTTTTCTCTCCCTCTCTTCGTCGCTCTCTTTCTTTCTTTTTCTCGCAAGAGTAAAGTAAATCCGACGATGTAGAGCCGGCTTAAAACGAGAGGAAAGATCCGTTTGAAGGAGAGGATGCATATTAAGAGATAAACATCGAAGTACGATAATGATCTTACGAAAAGAGCGTTCCATTTGGAGAGATCGAGGAAAGGGAAAGAAAATGAATAGACGAAGGGATGATGATGAGACTTCGAGTTTCGAGAGTGTATAAAAGGGATGGATAAACTTTATAACGTTTGGAATCACGTACCATGACATTCAAAATTAAGGAACAGCTATGAAATATGTTCTGAACACTCGTAACTAATGATATACAGCGTGTACCTTAAAAACGTGGAACTCGTTAAAAAGGGAAGGTAGAAAAGTACTAGAGAGAGAAAAAAATGTTCATTAGAGCATTTGTGTTCTATATTTAATATCTCGTTATAGTTACTATCATTTTATATTTTCATAAACTCTTGTCTAGTTGTTAAATATATATTTTTAATGACGATTGTCTATTCTAAATAATTCGTATTTAATTGTAAATACTTAATTGTTTTTCTTAGAAAAGAAAAGAAAACAAAAGAAAAAAGACGTGCGTACATCTAATTTATTTTGCTTTACGTTTAACTGTTTTTCAACAAATTATGTAACATTATTTTCATCGATCGTTCTGTTATCATTTTTTTCCTACCCAACACGAACTATTTACCAATAGGGAGCTTTGTGCGAGAGTTTACCTCGCACATTGAGGACGTCGAATATGACTCATGACCGGGCCACCCCTCCGAGTATATAACAAACGTGTTCGGCTCGTTGTCATAAGCTAACGGAACAGGAAAGGAGAAGGTAAGATGATCGACAATGGAGAAGGGAAGTTGAATCGAGAAGAATGACGGTATTTTATCAGGGACAATATAGATATATGGAGAAGAAGAAAATGAAGAAGAAAGAAGAAAAGGGAGAAAGAGAAGGAGAGGAAAAAGAAAAAGAAAAGGAAAAAGAAGAAGAAGAAGAAGAAGAAGAAGAAGAAGAAGAAGAAGAAGGTGAACATTGTCCTCGTTAAAAGTCCAAGACCGATAGCTAGCTCGTTCGAGCTGTGCACGGTCTCGTGAGTTCTCTCTTCTCTTCGATACTGGTTTAACCTACTTTCGAACGCCAAATCGCGCCATCGAATCGCACCGTCGTCGTCATCGGAAATAAAACGACAAGCGGCACAAAACGGGAAACGAGGAAAACCGGAAGACACGAAACTATATATATATATAGGTAGGTATGTGTGTATATATATTGGCCCAAAAGATCCTTGATAATTTTTAAAAGTTAATTACTTTTTTCGAGACTTTTTAGGCTTATAATTAAGAGCGTAATTTTAGAAGCTGGGTTTGTAGTTTTACAAACTAATAATAATAGAAAAAAATAAGCTTACAAAGTTTCGAAAAAGAGTAATAGATATTTAAAATCATTTGGAAACTTTTGGGTCGTTCTAAATTAAATTAAGAGAATAAAAGAGAAGAGGTAGTCGTTAATGTCACAACGATCAAATATTAAAAAGACGATAAAAATGTTGAGAATTAACGAAATAGAGAGAACAGAAGTGAGAAATTATTTGGAACATTGTATAAAATAGCGTGTAAATGGAATAGGATAAGCGTTAGTTTTCAAAAGTTTAACAAGTCAACATGGAGAAGAGAAGAATTGAGAACAGCAACGTGTAAAACTTTTTGACAACCTAACAAAATTTTCAGTTCCAATCGTTAAAAGCATACCACCGGAATATAACGTTCGTCCCAAACACGATTTCTTTTTTAAATTAGTCCAGCGATTCATTGCGGATTATCTAATCCAACTTAGTTTTCTCTCGTTCGATCAGTTCTTCTTCGTCACATCACGAGGACGAGTAATCTGATTGATTTTAATCCAAACTTATATCGTATATAAGTTGGAATCTTAATTTAGATTCCTTAAACTTTGCAGAGAGTCGAGATCAATTTATTTTTAATTTGAATTCATCGGGAGATTGGTTACTCGAATTCTCGCGGAGAATAATTATTTCATTTATTTTACACGGGTAATTGGGTCTCATTGAACGACTATTAGTATTTTAAATTTCTCAATAAGATCGTGTAATTATAAAATATGTATATCGAATTCTACGAATCAAAGCGAATTGAAAGAAAATCTTTGGAACCGATTATTATATCGAAACGTGTATGGAGCAAAAATAGATATAAAATATAAAGAAAAAGGAGAATTCCATTAGACGAATGAAGCTCGATGTTGTCGATCTCTATGATCGAACTATGAACCTTATCTCACGAGAATACTTATTAATAAGAAATAAAAGCAAAAGCCAACTCACCTCCGCAAAAAACTCCGTCATGAAGTCATCCGGCCCGCCGACATTGACGGACACTTCGTCCGCCACGTCATCGTCGTCCGACTGGGCCTGTAATAAATAAAAATAACATTTATCGAATAATTGTCGGAGATACAGGGGAAAAAATAAAAAAAGAAGAAACAGAAAAGGAGATAAAAAAAGAAGACGAATATATAGAGTGATCGATAGAACAATATATCGGGAAGTACGACGATAACTTTTAGTGTCAACGATTCTCACGCATGCTGGCCTATCGATTTTTCTTTTCTCTTTCGTTTTAACGTTAGAAGCTTACGAAAGCTTTTCCCGAGGTCGAGAGGTTTTTTATTCTTCTCTACGGTTATGTGATTGGCGATTTTGAAGGGTCTCGTTGTCGTCGTCATCATCCTCCGTCCTCGTTGTTCTCTAGTCGTATGGTTCAAGCTCCCACGTATTCGAACGCACAGTGCGTGCCATTCTCTCATCCCCGATAAGACTTCCTTCCTCTCTGGTGTAACACGACGTAATCGTATTATCGTTCGACGAGCTGCGATCTTGACCCGTCGCTAAACGACAGCCTTCGCTTTTAGCGAGAATCGAGGAGAAATCGTGGAAAACCGTGAGAACGATAAGCACCAAACGTGGGATCTTACTTAATCGTCCTAATTAACGAACGACACATTGGCGGCTTGATCTTTTCTTTTCTTTTACATTTTTTTTTCTCACCCAATAATCGTTCTAATCGTCAATACAATAGACAAAAATTCAAGTGAGAATAGATACAAGTAGAAAGTTACATCGAGAGGAAACGGAGTGGGAACTTTTGAAATTTATTCCTCATTTTCATCGACGGATTCCTTGAGCTTTGATCGATACTATATTTGCATACAATCAAGAGTCATTTTTAGACATCAGACGTGTTAATACAGTCTAATAAAGGGGGTCGGTAAGAGGCGGCCGACCACACGCGATCGATACTTCTTGCCTATAGACATCAGGCGAAATCTGCGCGCGAAATTTCATTCGGGCCATTAAAAAACGCTCGCTTATACGAATAACTGAGAATTGGCCGTTAGATGACAATCGATAGCGATTAGTTTACCACGATTATACCACGATCGTATTTTATGATATGAAAGGAGAACTCGGTAAAAGCATGGGAGATAGATTGATAGAAAAAGAGAGAAAAAGAGAGGATAATGTTTAAATTCATCTAGCGGAGGATTATCGGACCGACCGAGATGGAAGAACTTTCAAATTAGTCAAGCAAAAAGATGTACGACGAGAGAAAAAGAGAGAGAGAGAGAGAAAGAGAGAAAAGTGATAGAAAAGAGAAGAGAGCAAGAGGAACTTGTTGCGTGTTGGTACCGTGTTAACTAGCTTACATACATACACACATAGACACACACATGATTTATCGCATACGTTGTTACATCAGAGCAATTGAATTGTGCAACTTTCCCAAAACGAAATTTATTCTTCTCGAATCTGTTCTAACGTTTCCTCTGAACTTTTTTTTTTATGAAATATACTTTTGGAGTTTAGTAAATAAATAGATATATACTACTTTTATGTTCGAGTAGAGAAATCCTTTAATAAAAAGACGGATGCGCATTCAGAACGATGCTAGTGGTACTTATCGTCACTTTGAAGATTCACGACTACCATCGAAATGATTAACAATCGTTCATATGTATGTATCTATGTATATACGTGCATACGTGTGTATATTAATACTTTGATGAAACAATAGCAAGTAGGGATTAACCTTCGTTAGAAATAACAAACGGCTTGAAAAGAACACGTCTTATCGGAAATTGTTGAGTTCAAACAAAAAAGATACAATAAATTTCGATAATACTTTTTGATTATGTTAGATTATGTCGAGAGTTATTTTATCGACATGAAATTTTAAATATCGTGGGTCAAAGTGTGAAGGAAAAAATAGAAATGTGAATTCTTCCATGTGATTCTTTTAGCGTTTCTCTCTCTCTCTCTCTCTCTCTCTTTTAGTCATTGTTAAGTTTTATTCATTCTCAAAATGAAGAACATGAGAAAGGAAGAAAGAGGAAGAGAGAAAGAGAGAGAGAGTGTTACGTACGCACTATAGTACTGTGCTTCGATTCCGTCACTCTGACGCAAACGCATCCTTCACGCAGCTACCAATGAATGACAGAATCGAAGATATATAATTGTGTCGATTTTTTGTCTTTCTATATCTCTCTTTCTCTTTCTCTCTCTCTTTTCTTTTTTTTTCTTTGAAATTCTCACGCGTGATCATAAATTATGAATCATCCTGAACGAAGAACGAATGACTCGGATTGAAATTGATTCTCTTGATATGAAAAGCACGGGTTCATTTAACATACGATAAGATAAAGATCTTTTCATTTCTATTTTTTTTTCTTTTCCTTTTTTTTTTTTCTTCTAAAGATCAAATGTGTTAGAGAAAACTAAGCCGATGGATATTTTTAGAAAAATAAAAAGAAAAAAAAAGAAAATTCTATCGACTCGAGTACAATTAAATCCGCCGAGTTTAAAAAGTTGAAAAAAGAGTTTCATTGAAATGTAACGAATAAAGATCTCTTTAAAAGAGGTTAAGAAAAACGATCACTGTGACCGATAGAAAGAGTATCACGTTACTGACGTTTGATAGAATAGTACTTGATATCGGGCGTATTCGAAAAGGAAGAAACGAGCTGTCAGAGTCATGTCGTCATCGTCATCGTCATTGTCATTGTACCGTCATGATAATCCTAATCGTCATCGTCATCGGCGTCTACGATTCGCCGCAAGCGGAAACGCCTGTTTCGGCTTGTGCCAAAGGCGTACGCCGGCCTAGAATGAGAGAGAAGGAGAGAGAGAGAGATGCGTGCTCGATGACAGATCCACCGTGCCAAGACATAGCGAAGAAAGAGGAGAGAGTAAGAGAAGGAGATGAATTTTATAGGATATTTGGAAGAGATTAAAGAGAAAAGAAGAGTTAAGGACACGAATGAAAAAGAAAAGAATTTCAATAGACTTTCTCTCTCTCTCTCTCTCTCTTCCTCTCTCCTGTCTTTTTCTTACTCGTTAGGTCTTACTCTTTCTTTTCCTCTCTCTCTCTCTCTCTCTCTCTCTCTCTCTCACTCTCTTTCTTTTTCTCTTTCTCTCTCTTAAGAATACTTCTCATCGTATATATCTGGATACGAACGAACACACTCACCGCGACTAAAGCTGCTAATCTATCCTTGGTCATGCTGATGGGTGACGAGGCGTTGCGAGTCAGCGGATGTACGGTGCAATTAACCTAGCGGGTAATCCCATTCACGATTTCATCCATGTACGACGAGCACGGCCACTAAAAACTAAAGGAAACGGACACACTAGTCGCGAGAGACACGATCGCAAAATCGATACACTCGCGAACTCGCCTGCTTCTGCAGTGCCGTCCAGTGACGTGCGCTTGCGCCGATTACGTCAGCACGCGCCAGGAACGTACTTAGGATGATAAATGCCCCGTAACATTCGACGACACTCGATTTTCTTCATCTTTCTTTTCTTTCTTCTTCCTGAAATTTTTTTTTCTTTTTAATAAACTTTTTTTCTTATTCGGAATTCATATATTACGTTTTATGATCATCGTTCACGTTTTTACGATCACTTTTGTATCATGTATATCTCAATCGTTCGTTCGAAAAACGATCGTTATATTAATTATATTCTAACGAGTTAAATAAATAATTGAGAAGAATTTTTGATTATTTCCGATTTAGGAAGATATTCAGAAATGATTGAAATATTGTCACGTATTGTATATTTGAAAATACCTGAAGAATGCTAGACTCTGATTGGTTCGTTTGATGCGTAGCAAGACGATGAATATATCTGAAATTGGACACTTGTATAAGTAAGAGTTGTATATTATCGATGCTTTCTATTGAAACTGACCAATAGCATTCTTCAATATCTTAACGTTCTTCGAAGTTAAATTTTATTACTGTTACAGAACATAGAGTATAAATTTTATAATTACGAGCTATGATGGAAAACGTAGAGCATATAATATGTAAAGAATAATTTTTTGCTCGATATTTTATAATTATGAATGATAGATGTCGCCGCGAAAACGAATTAAATTTCTCTTACCTTTCTAATCTGTTTCATTTTTATATTAATTGAATATCTATTAGAATTATATTGTAATCGTTAACTTATGGAACTTCGATGAAAACGATTGTATGCATGTTACAAAAGTTTCTTTTTATTTTTATATGATTCCAAAATGAACACAATCAGCCACTCATCTTGATGGCGTATACGTTACGTTTTTGAAGATGTCGCTTCTTTAAAACGCATTTCTATTGTCATTTTTTTCGAATATCGTTATATCGTGTTTTATTTTATTAATTTAGTGGGATGGAAATTAGAATTAAATTTTTTTACGTCGATTAGAAGAAGTATTTTTCACAAATTCGATCTAACATCGTTCAACGAATGACAAGGAAGACAGGAGGCACCGCTCGTCGGCTTAAAGGAACGCCATTGTGAGCCATAACGACTGTGCCGCACGGTAAGTTCTATCGGTCATTTTCACGTACATCGTTGCTTCCCGGGAAATTTTGTACGAACGTCGGTGAATTTTGTCAGGTTCGAGGAAAAATAAAAGTTCACTCATATATCACGTACATTTTCTCGTGAAATATCGGTGAGAGATATTAAGTACATTAGTGAAAAAAAGTCTTGTATGCATAACGGAGGGAGCCATTCTTCGTGAAACGCAAATTCTAGTCTCCGCGTGTTGAGGGTAAAAGAGAGAAAGAGAGAGAGATAGAATAGGAGGAACAGAGCGCGGGACGTTGATCCAGCCGGCTTTTTTTCGAGTTAATCGACAGACTAGTCTTCGAATGTGTTTCTTTTTTCTTTTTTATATATCTTGAAATATTATAGAAATTAACGCGCTTTCAAATTTATCGATCACTTCTCCGACACGTGATTTGAAGGTGATTACGAATTTTCCAGTAACTCCGAAAGAGGATAGCTACACGTTGTGGCCGAAAAAGCGTTCGTCTTAACCGATTTTATTAAAGGTTTTGTGATTTTTCTGTACTTTTTCGTTGTCTTGTTTTCTACTATTCGCTCTTATTAAAGTAAAAATATCTTTAATACAGGCGTGAATCATCGAACATTTCTTTTTTTCGTATAAGATTGCCGCATTGTAGGCAACGTGTGCTCAGATTTGTAAGATAATGAATTAATATCTGATGCATATACATATACATATATATATATATATAAAATATTTAATTGAATTCACGTTTAATAATGTAAACAGTAAAATATAATTAATTACCGACAAATCAGCTTTGTGACACAGTAATGTAGATTAAACATTTTTTTTTATGTTTATCTTTCAGATCTTTTCTTATAAATATATTGCTTGGATATAGCTTAAAATATCATCAAAATGGCGCAAGAACCAGATATGCCCACTTTCAAGTGCGTACTTGTTGGTGATGGTGGTACTGGAAAGACAACTTTTGTCAAACGCCATTTGACGGGTGAATTCGAAAAGAAATACGTTGCGACATTAGGAGTAGAAGTACATCCACTGATCTTTCACACAAATAGAGGTCCAATAAGATTCAATGTGTGGGATACAGCTGGTCAAGAAAAGTTTGGTGGTTTGCGAGATGGTTATTATATTCAAGGACAATGTGCTGTAATCATGTTTGATGTTACGTCTAGAGTGACGTATAAGAATGTACCTAATTGGCACAGAGATTTGGTGCGAGTTTGCGAAAATATACCTATTGTATTGTGCGGTAATAAGGTTGATATTAAGGATAGGAAAGTAAAGGCCAAAAGTATCGTCTTCCATAGGAAGAAGAATCTTCAGGTATTAAATTGTCTTTAAACTTATAAGATTATGCTTGTATCAAATATTTAAAGTTTTTCTTTAACTTGAAGTAATCTAAGCAGTGATGAATCAGAAATCTTAACTAACATGAAGACATTGTTCTGTCCCTCTAATCTGAGCTTAAGCTTATAAAAAATAATTGTAATGTTATTAATTTATAGTAATGTATATTCATGTACATATATATATATTTATGTTTATATATATATTCCTTTTTCATATATGTTACAGTACTATGATATTAGTGCAAAAAGCAATTACAATTTTGAAAAACCATTTTTGTGGTTGGCACGCAAATTGATCGGAGATCCAAATCTTGAATTTGTTGCTATGCCTGCATTACTTCCACCAGAAGTTACAATGGATCCACAGTGGCAGCAACAAATTGAAAAGGATCTTAAAGAAGCGCAAGAAACGGCATTGCCGGAAGATGATGAAGATCTTTAGGTTATTTCACTGTGTGTATGGTCCTTATGGAAGAAAGATTTGCGAGTGTACCTTGGGTACTATGCAGCTTGGGCGTCTAACATATATGAAGATAAAAAAAAGAAAAAAAAAAAGAAAAAAAAAAAATATTTGCATGCAGAGCTTAATTTGATACTTAATGCAAATCACCAGAAATACTTCTGTGACTTCATATACCAGGAATATTGCCTTAAAGAGGGAGATTCTAACAAATTGTTATAATTTGTTATGCATCCATGCACATCTACATATGTGTATATAAAATATCAAAGAACGTGATTTTACATAATATAACATTAGTTACAAATTTCTACAGGTGTATCTTCTCATTCCCTTATAACTTCCATTATAAAAAACTGTTGTAAACCTTGTAATGAAAACAAAATTTCAAATTGTGAGAAATGTTTTAAAAAGATATAGTAAAACACGCATAAATGAAAGACACATAAATGTTTAAACATTAGACGTTGAATGATAAACATTAATTTTATACATTATCCTAATAATTATCATCATCCAATAGATATAAATATAATCTGAAAACGTGAAATCGGAGTTTCAAATTTGAACCCACTTTAAGGCATACTTAAGACATTAATTCAATCTGCTATTTATATTGTTGCAACATCCTTGTTATGAAATATGAAAGATGAACTGCCAGTTTTCTTAACGAATGTATGTTGTAGCGAATGCTCGGCTGCAAAGATGTGTATTTGTAATTTTTCTGAAGTGTGCAAACTTCTTACGTGAGATGTTCAAATGCTCGAGAGAGATCGCAGGTAAAAGAATGGAAGTAGAACAATTTTTGATCAATGTAGCGAATCTAACTCTTCAATATTTTTCTTTTTTGTAAAATGTTGGATAATATCAAGCAAAAAATAAAAGAAAAAGTTTTAGTCATTTTTGTTAATAATTTGTAATTATGTTACTGATAGTCTGCTTTATCTTATTAAAATGAAAATGATATTTGATATCATTTCTTGCAATGATCCGAGATTAAACTAAAACTAATTTATAATTACAAAAATAATTTTTCTAATATATCTTACTTGTTTATTTAGAAGTGTTTGATATTGTCAAGCATTTTAAGAAATGATATTTGAAGACTGTTTCAAGTATGAAGTCCATCACAATAGAAAAAATACTTTAACAGGAATGAAACAGTTTGTGTCTGCTCGCGTTAACGAGGATCGTTTACTATTTTTGTAAGAGAAGGTGAATGTATGATTTGTTCAACTTAAATTATATAAACAGTGTTTTCCTTTTCTACGTATGAATATTTGTTTGTTTGTGTCCCTTGTTCCTATTAATGAAACCTGTCTGAAAAGAAATGTGTCCGAAAGTATGAACAAAAATAATAGTTACGAAGAGAATGTATACACAGTCTTATTTATTAGTAAGAAAGTGTTATACCCATTAAAAAAGCAGATTGTACTGCTAATTGTATGAATTTAATAAATCTACCTTTGTGGAAGTTTTAGAAGTTGCCTATATTACAATAGTGTAAAATTATCTGTAAATTGATAATATTTTTACATTATTAAGGTCTGTATGCACAGTGTTAACAGAAGAATTTCTGGAAATACCGCGAATAATTACAATTACATAATTTATAATTTATATAACCAATTTATTGAAAGATAGAATAATGAATATATGAGAATTTAAAGGACATTAGTAAAAATATTATTTAATATTGCATCTTTATAACATAATCTAATTCAATTCATATGATATTGCGCGTCTCACATTCAGCTTATAAAACACTTTAATAATATAAAAAAATGCAAATCCTTGTAAATCAAGAAGCAAACAAAGGGATTTAAACAAATATATGAGATATAGACTAATAATAAAAATGTTTAATGTTTGTTTGTAGCATAAATGGAATTGTCCTTTGAATACAGTAAGTATTTTATATTATAATCGGATAAATAGAATGCGGATATTTATACTAATCTAAAACTTTTTTATTGCTCTGCCATTTTCTGCCTTTTCTTTTTCCCTTCTAAAAGAAGTGTACGTTCGTCGACTGTTAAAGATTGTAGAATATTCGTGATTACACCAGTTCCTAAAGTTGTAGATCCATCGCGAAATGTGAATCTTTGGCCTTTCTCGCATACCATAGGACGAATTAGTTTAATTTCAAATCTATAAGCGAAATAAATTAATGATATATGTACATGCTTAATAATCTTATAAAAATATTCTAATTTACAATAATTTAAACTTACTTGCAATCTTCTCCTGGCATAGCCATTGTTTTACCTGGTAAATTAATTTGTGCTGCAACATCCCAAGTTTTACAAAACATTTGCAATTGTGCAAAATTTCCAAGAGGTTTTTTTCTACCTCCTTCTTCTGCACTTAATACATATACTTGCGCTTCAAAATGATCATACGCTTTCATAGAGCCTGGCTTGCACATAATCATACCTCTTTTGACATCTGTTCTTTTCAAACCTCTAACTAGAGCACCTAATTGGTCACCAGCATGTGCTTCCTCCAATATTTGATGGAACATTTCGATACCAGTAATTACACTCTTTAAAGTTTTATTATATCCAATAAATTCGCAGTCCATTCCTTTTTTTATCTTTCCTCTTTCTAATCTACCAGTGACTACAGTACCTCTACCAAGGATTGAATAAGTAGATTCGACCGCTAATAAAAATGGTTTATCCAAATCCCTTAGTGGAGTTGGTATGTTATTATCTATTGCATCTAAAAGGTTCAATATAGATTTTGAACCAATTTCAGGCTTTTTTCCTTCTAGAGCACAAAGAGCACTGCCTTTAATAACAGGTATTTTTTCTCCATCAAAGCCCATTTCGGTTAATAATTCTCGTATTTCTATTTCTACCAATTCTACCATTTCGGCATCAGCAGCATCAACCTTTTGGAATATAACACACAATGTTAAATGCTATGTAAAATGATTGTAAAAAGTAAAAAAAAGATAAACGCAAGTCTTTGTTATTTTTACTTTGTTGATAAAAACAATTATATGCTCAATTCCAATTTGTTTTGCAAGAATTAAATGCTCTTTGGTTTGAGGCATGGTCCCATCGGTAGCTGCTACAACTAAGATAGCTCCATCCATCTGTGCAGTACCCGTAATCATATTTTTAATATAATCAGCATGACCTGGACAGTCTGTATGGCTATAATGACGTTTCTCCGTTTGATATTCAATGTGTGCTACATTGATAGTTATACCACGAGCTTTTTCTTCAGGAGCATTGTCAATTTCACTGTAACCTTTAGCCGTAGCTAATTGCTTTTCAGAAAGAACTAAGAAATTTATGATTAGTACACCGTTCATTCAAATTAATATATATAAAATATTATATTAGAGTATAAACCTTTTGTGATAGCAGCTGTTAGCGTAGTCTTTCCATGGTCAACATGACCTATGGTTCCAACATTACAATGAGGTTTATCTCTGCTAAAGACTTTCTTTTCTGCATAAAATCTTTGTCCAGTTATAATTGGTGATAGTAATCGGCTACATAATTTGTTATGTTGTTGCTGTCGATGCAAAATAACAAAGAGAAAATTATATGTGTTACGTATTTATAAATAAATCAATATATGTGTTACATTATTAAATTGCATATTTACTTACACATTTAATAATGTGACTAAAATGTATTTGTCTGATGGTTTGCCGGAAAACTAAAGATAAATCGAATAAAAATGATGAATCAATTGTATATTAAAAATTGTCAATTTATGATAAAATGGAAAAAGAAGTGGTGGAACTATTTATCAATTGTTTTTTTAAGATTACCTGGATTAACAATCTCTCGAACAGAAATAAATGCCATGATTTTCGTTAACCTTTAACAATCGTCTGCAATTCTATTTGCGAGTGTAATACCAATATAAGAACATGTGGATTAAGAAACTAACACTTACATAACAGATATATAGTTCCACTTGATTTTTGAAGTATTCAGATGTGAGTTGTTCAACCAATCAGTTTATTCGATGGTACTCCGTTTACTTAGCTTGTATTTGATTGGTGTTTTCGTCACATATTGAAAACGTGCTTATAATCAATTTTATTTCTATGTATTAATTATTCTTTAACTCATTCATTTCTTTTTTCAGACTATTATACAAATTAAGAATTATAAAAATAAAGAAAATATTTATCCTTCTGCGTTAAAAGAAGAATAATTCGGCAAAAGTACGCATGCGTATAAATCGAATTATTATCTTTTTGAAAGTTCGCGCCATAGATGTACCATATATGAAGTTGTTGCAATACGAAGAGAAATACATTAACCGGTGCATGTCAGTATTCTAATTAGTTTTAACGAATAATTTTCATATTATTTCTTAATTTTTATATCTACTGATACCATTATCGAGACAGTGACTTCAACAATCCCACAAATAAAAAATAAGAAAGGTAACTGGTATATATACTCAAAAATAGATGATCTCGCTTACTGCCATATTCCTTGCATTTTTCTTTCTAACATTTTCTTGCAACGTTCAAAGGATTCCAATTATAAGAATTAAATAACAAATCTAGCACATAGTTATCGATATTTCTCAGTATCCTTTCTATTATCTAAATTTAATCGATGTTATAAATCTGTTATAGATTACATCAAACGTGGATCATTCATTTGCATATCGATCAATAGAAACTGACGATCGACGTCGTAGATACATTAAAGAATGGACTCTATTTGGAAGGTAGTTAAAAGTAGAATTTCTCGTTAACAAGTAACGGCAATGTGAAAGAACTAAGTAAAATAATGGCTTTAATTAAATAGAAAAGCCGAAGGGTGTATATTGTCAGAGTGAAAGAGAGAAATTTTTTAAACTCGATGAGCTTTCTCGAAGAACGTCGATACTTACATTCGTTGAACATTAGCCGTTAGTCGTTACGCATGTTCGAATAGAGAAGAGCCAATGTCAATGCATTAAATGAAAGAGCGCGCAGAAAGTCACGGCTCGTAAATTCATCTAACCGCAAAGTATTAGTGACTTTTTTTTTTCTTCTTTCTTCGTGTCGTCGTCGTCGTCGTCGTCGTCGTCGTCGTCGTCGTTTTCGTTGTTGTTGTTCTTGTGCAATGACATGCGAGAACAACGTTTTATTCGATGAAACGTAACGGCGTGTATCCGATTTCGTCTACATAAATCGAACGGTGTAGATGAACCGCAAAGATGAAGAGACTACATCTATTTTTCGAATGATCATTGGATTATTCTACCGTAACCGCTATCCTAACTTTCTCGATACATTTCCAACTATCTCGAGAAAGATTATTCGACCTTAGCATTTTCTTATCTTGTTTTTTATTTCTCTTTCAAATAGATACGATCGATCAACAAAAAGATTCGTTTATCTTGGAACACTTTACTGCATCGTGACAATTCCGTTCATTTTTGAATGAAAGATGAAGCAGTTACTTGTGTGAAAAAAAGGAGAAGGAGAGTAGACATTGTCACAGGTAATTTTGAATCGTAACATATGTATATGTCGAGGGTAACTTCACGTTTCCTGTATTATTTCTTTTACTTCATAAAGCGCTATGAAAACAAAGAGAGAAAGAAAGAGAGAGAGAGAGAGAGAGAGAGAGAGAGAAGATAAGAATCATGCACATGTCTGCAATTCTTTAAATACATATGTCAACTAACAAAATAAAAGGACCGGTTTTTCGTGAAATGTTTCTTTAACCGTACATATAATTTTTTTACATGTTCATTGAATTGATGAAATCTCGAGAAAAAAAGATGTTGGAACTTGTTACGCTAGTTTTTGATTACGGGTATATAAACGTATCGTGAAACTTCGTTCTATACCGTTAGAAAGGTTTGTCCGC
The DNA here is from genome assembly GCF_014466175.1 of Vespula pensylvanica. Classification (NCBI taxonomy): domain Eukaryota; kingdom Metazoa; phylum Arthropoda; class Insecta; order Hymenoptera; family Vespidae; genus Vespula; species Vespula pensylvanica. Next base: position 6,497,290 of record NC_057689.1, on the reverse strand, counting down.
GATAATTCTGGAAATGTTGAACGTTTAAACGAGTCGAAGGAGATATTTATTTATGTTATTCATTCATCGAACACGTATAGTATTCCTTTGCAGTAGTGAAACGTTGATAGCTGTAATAAAGTATCGAAGATCGACGATCGACGATACCTCACTTTAAAATACTCGAAGAACGGCAAAGTTGAAGAAAGAAGAATAGAAGGAAGGGAAGTAAAGAGTAAGAAGAGGAAGAGGAAGAAGAAGAAGAAGAAGAAGGAGGAGGAGAAAAAGAAAAAGAAGTAAAAGAAGAAAAAGAAGAAGTGGGAGTCGAACGGGGCCCGATGCCCGTTGCTTGCTTTTCTATTCGAGATACTTCAGCTGAGGACGAAAGCGCATTCATGGAGGGCCGTTCAGTCCGTCTTGAGTCATCTTAGCGCGCGTGCGTAAACAGCGCGCATTTCTCGAACCCCTTGTGTCTCGTGAAAATTGATCTCCGACGTGAAATTCGCCACGTGAAGTCTCTTTATTCTCCTATTTCTTTTTATTCTTCTATTTCTTGTTCTTGTTTTTTTGTTTTTTTTTTTTTTTTAATTATTTATTATTGTTTCTTTTGCTTTTTCAATTTTCTTTTTATTTTCTCTTCATTTAATCAAATTCAAAAGAGATAGTGACAATGCTTGAATATCGTGCAAGTATACTACTCGCAAGCATCGTTATTATTAATTTGGTGAGTTAATGAAATGTATTTCTTCGTTTTTCAGATTGATATTGTTAACTTCGTATTGATTGTAAAGCATTTTAGAAACGTCGGTAACTTATCTCTATATTTGACGAATGTTTTATAAACGTTCAACTATATAAACTATTGATTGAAATTTCTTGAAAAAATGCATATATATATATGTGTGTGCATGTATTTTTATATGGAATTGATACATAGTTAAATATTAAGTTTTATTGATAAATTTAAAAAGATATGTATATATTGTTATTGTTTATAGACGCGCATCGCATGTTGAATTTTCTAACAAGGTGGTCGTAAATTCTCTAACGTTTCATCGACGCCTCATTGAGTATGTACACGCAACGTCTCCAGAGACTGTCGGGGTCCTTGCTCGCACATAGAATTACAATAATTCTCACTCGACGTCGTCGTTGGTACTTGCATGGTAAAGGCATCATTCTCGTTGAATATGCAAACGACATTAAAAAGGAATGCACTGTCGGCCCAAAGATTTTCAGATTCTTTTCTTTTTAATTACACGAATATTTCTTTTGTATATTTTTTAATGTTTAGTATTTTTTCTTTTTCCTTTATTTTTTTTTTTTTTTTTATTACCGTCTAATCGTGCCTAACCAGCGAGGATTTACGACGACGTATCTATACATTTCGAGTACGAAGAGAAGGGTACCTTATCGCCGAATATTTCTTCGTTCATGACAGGAAATGAATTCGAGTTACGTTCGCTTGTTCGCACATTGAATTCTAATAACTCGACGTTTGATGGTATAACAGTGATTATGACAGGAAGGAATCGTTAATCGATTCGACTGAATACTTTGATATTAACGGGTATACCATTACATTGACTTTTGCATCTATGTGTGTATATCAAACAAAAGGCTCGAGGAAAAGCGTAACGAATTGAATTAAACATTAAGACCCCACGACCAATAACCCGAAGAACGAACTATACACTCTCGATTGGAAGTGACTCTACGTTGTATTGCATCGTCCTACTTTCGTTTTGATATTAAGCAAAAATGCATAGACTTTGTACGGTTAACGGTGTTTGGTTATTTTCCACTGGCTAGTGCGAAAGCAAATGGTTGATAATGCGTTTAGATTGCAAGAAAATTTATCTATTTTTTCGTACACTATATTCTGCTCTATAATGATAATAATAATAATAATTATTATCTTAAGAGATATTTCGATACTCTTTTGTATCTTACGTTACTTTAACTTTTTGTTACGGAACATACGTGAATACCGAGCAACGAACGATCGTCAGATTAAACTCTACGAAGCGTAGGTACTAATTTCTTATAAGTTTGCACGCTACACTGTACTTCACTAATGCGAGATGGAAATTATAATTTCATAAGTCTGAGAATATGTAATCTCGCACGAGAGCCATGCTCATCGGATAACATAGTCCGGAAATAAAGTGCGGTACTGAGTTTGTCTGTGTTCTATGAGTACCGGTAACTCGTTGAATGATTGGGAAGATGTCTAGGGAGCAAAGTGAAGACTTATCTTGATGAAACTCTCATATATATATATAAAAGATAAGAGTGTATATATATATACATATTTTTTTTCTTTTTTTTCTTATAGTACCAAGGTTGTGATACGGTATTCGAGAAATCGAGAAATCGATTCTACAGTCTAAGATATTGTAAGAAACAGGGAAATTTCAAATGTAATCGGAGAAACGTTCTCGCGTGAATCGGAATTTCGCGTATATTTATATGGGAAAAAGTCGCGAAGAAGCATCTTCAGTGCATTCCTCGAAAGCCATTGGAACGTCCGTGATTACGGCTGACCGAAGCATAATTTAACGATCGCCATAAAGCGTCGAGAGAGTGAAGTAGAGCCGAGAATGGGAAACCGTTCGTGGTTTCCCTATGCCTTCCTACGCGCTCTCCTTTAAACTCTTCTCTTCTTCTTCTTCTTCTTCATTCTTGCTACTGCATTCCGTGAGTACGCGATATCGGAAGCAAAAGTTGAGTTTCCGCGTGAGAAGCGTCGTTAAAGTAGTAGGGTTGTACGATGATCATCATGATCATGACGATGATGATGATGATGATGATGATGATGATGATGACGACGACGATGATGATGATGATGATGATGATGATGTGTTGAAGGTAGCAGCTGGTGGTAATTCTTCTGCAGCGTTTTTTTTTTAATTAGCTCGCTTCGTTAGGTGTAATTAAACGATGTGTGAGGTTTCTATGTACGCGTATATGTTTATACGTTTGTAAATGTAACTAACTAGATGAATATACCTTAAGCTGAAATGCATACCAGTGATGAAGGGGAATCCGAGCGAGAAAATGTCAAAACTACGACTTTTCTTCCTTTTCTATTCTTCCTAATCGCATTCCAAGCTATTCCCACGATCAGCAAACAATGCGCGCACGCGAGTAACCCTTTGTAAACGGAAGCGGATGCAAGGAGGAAGATTGCAAGGACGGGAGGTGACGAGTGAGAACGAGAAAGAAAGGGATAGACCGTTAACTGGTGACTTCGACATCAGTGATTCTTTTCTAAGCCTTCTATGTATCCTATGTATCCTTTACTTTATCTCTTTCTCATTTTATTCTGTAATCTCTGCCCGACTCGTACCATCTTTAGGGCAATCACCAAAAGGAGTTTTTACCTTAACGACCTCCAGCAATCCTCCATATTGAATTCGATACGTTCGAGTTAAGTTCTAAGCTTCCGATAAGAATTTATAATGTCGGCTCGACGACATCGCGATCGCTCGATAAGGAGCAATCCTTATCTTTCTATCGATCGAACTCGACTAACGATCTCGACTTTCAATGGACGCTTTTATTCGATCTGTCTCTATTCCTTTGAGAGATTCCCGCGGACTTACTCTTTACAGAATATCTCTCGTTAGAAGAGAGACACGATTCGCTAGCTGATCAAATAAATAAGAATAAGATACAAGTTGACTCGTTGGTTTGTTCAAATATATTTCATAACGATACTTTGGAGAGAAAAGTTTCTCTCTCTTTCTCTCTCCTCCCCCTATCTTTTTTAATCTCCCATTCTTTTCTTCTTATTTTTTCTTTTTCTTTCAGCGCTCGATAACGTCTTCGCCAATACTGACGGAGTTGAAGCTCGGCAATGAATGCAACAAGAACAGAGATTGCGAAAGTTCCATCGCCAACAGCCATTGCTACTACGGTTACTGTCGGTGTCAACCCTTTTTCGCTGAACACAATGGAACACGTTGCCTCGAGTGTGAGTTTCTTAAAGTCTCCTCTGAATTCTTCTTCTTTTCTTTTATCTCCGTCGTTGTTAGATACTCTTCTCAGCTGTCTTTAAAGAACGCTTTTCTTTTCATCGAAAAGAAGAGGGATCAGAAAGAGAATAGCGATAGGAGACAGTGTCACGATAGAATCTTATTCAACGTAATACGTACAACGTTCAACAAGGTTTTAGGGAATTTAATTAACTGGAGACACGATGATCCAAGCGCGGATCAAGATTAACAAAGAAGAGCACCATCATTACCTTAGAAACTATTGAGCCGAAGTCTCTGCAATTTTTTTTCTTCTTCTTCATCTCCTTTCACTCATTGACCCTATTGTCTTCGATTTTCTTAGTTAAGTTGAGAATGAGAACTACTTTGTTTTTCTTTTTTCTGCAGCTACTCTATTGGGTAACGACTGTATCGTAAACGAACAGTGCTCTTTGAAGGTAGCATACAGCAGCTGTCTCGAAGGAGCATGCAGATGCGTTGAAGGTTATTTGCAATTTCGAAGGCACACCTGTTTAGGACGTAAGCAATTGATTTTATTCGAGATCGTTTGTATCTTCCTCAGAGCGTTCCTTCTTTCTAAATCTTTTTCTTTTTTTTCTTTTCAATGACTTTCTCTCTCTTTTTCTCTTTCCTGCATCTTCCTTTAATGAAACACTCGGAAGCAACAGATGCACACGATTAAAATAAATCTTGCTCGATGTTAACCGGCATACTTCGGTGTCTATACCGTTGGGTAACGGCACACATAATTCGAGCGTGTATAATTTGAAAGATCGACGGACGGAGGAACGCTCGAGATCGGAAGATTTTAATCGAGTTCGTTTCCTTTGAATTTCCATGAAGTATTATAAGTTCAATCCTTTGCAGCTGCAAAATTGGGAGAGGTGTGTTACGAACACGCTCATTGCCGACTGTGGGATCCAAACACTCACTGTGATTTTCTTATTCCTGATCTATTCGGACGCTGTCAATGTACAGCTCCGATGCGTCGTGATGGTGATGTCTGCAGTCCCGACAATCTCGTCAGACCTTCTTTATCTTTGGATCAAGAAATTAATTCACAAACGATAACCGAACAGACCATGGAAACCAACGAAGAGAATACGGATCTTTTGATGGCAACTTTCAAGCCAGAGATTATTGAAGATCAGGATAGTACCGGTAGGATGATTAAAAAGAGTTTATTTAACGTACGAAGTTCTCTATGAAGTTCAAAGCAAAAGAAACCTTCGATTTTTATAACGTGTCAACTGTAACTTTCCATTAATTCGGAGAGGGTTTCGAGGTCGATTAACTCGATACGTACTTTGAAGTACTTGACTGGATTTAACGAGGCAAACGTCCATTCCTGGGCGTAATTAACGAGATCGTTAACGAATCTGAAACGATTTCTTTCCCTTTATTTTTTCTTTTTTTTCTTTTTTTCCCTTTTTCTCGCGAGAAGAGTAGGCGAACACGTTTCACTTCGATCGTGTAGTTTCGAAGGCATGACCTTAATGAGTCCCTTTAAGAAGAACACATTTCCGGTAACATGATTTCGCAACGTTACTGATCGTTCTTTTCTTTTTTTTTTACTGTTTCATCAGGAGTTCAGATATCTTGGTTGAAGAATGCAACGATGCTTTTATCGACGACAACAAACAGTCAACTAATACCTGTTAATTTAGTGACTAGACCAAGTTTTGTAACTGGTAGACCACACCGACCAGGCTCTACCCAGGTTGCCGATGACGATGATGCAATTGTCATCGAGGCTGAGCCTACGGAACTCGCTCAGACGACGATAGTTTCAACTGCAGGTAATTATTTCATTATTTCATTAATTCATTATACTTGTTCACGTAATTCTGCTTTCAGCTCCAATCAAAACGGATCGTCACGAACCAACCACGATGACAGCCGTCAGTTTAGGTCTCCCATGCATCTCTAATTTAGAATGTCGAATGGCGGATCCATACTCGAGATGTATCGACGGAATCTGTGATTGTAATTTTCCTTCGAATTCAAGCTGCAATGCAAAGAAAGGTGGTTGCACTCCAGGTACCTTCCAATGCAGAAGCTCAGGCAATTGTATCAGTTGGTTCTTCGTTTGCGATGGTCGTGCAGATTGCGTTGACGGTTCTGACGAGGAGTGTTCTAAGGGTAGTTGTCCTATTCAAGCTTTTAAATGCTCAAAAAGTGGCATTTGCGTGTCCCGAGCAGGCCTTTGCGATGGAAACAGAGATTGTCCTGATAACGAGGATGAAAAGGATTGCAACAATCGACGAAGTTAGTTACATCAGCATTTCCATTGGTATTTCTCCCTTTTTCGATAGATTTCAAAATGAATTGTTTTACGCGTCTCTCGCAGAGTGTCCCGAGGGAGCATTCAGATGTAACAATGGCCAATGTTTACCGGCATACGAGTTCTGCAATGCAGTAGTATCTTGTCGGGATGGTAGCGACGAACCTAGAGGAGCTTGTCGAACGCGATATCGTGGTAGAATAGCGCCTAGAACGTGTCCTTTCAAATGCGATAATGGCAGATGTCGTTCAGATGCGATTGCCTGTAGTGGACGTGACGGATGTGGTGATGGTTCCGATGAACAACATTGCTCCGTCTGTAGTGAGTATTAATTTTTTGTAGTCGCTTTAACGTAGGTGTTATATGAACTTGTTGAAAAAGATAAGTTACCATATATAAATGCTTATGACAGGACGTTCGTTATCGTTTTACTCGTTTTCAGAATGTGCCGGTACAGTCTGATTTAATGCAATTACCATGGATGTCATCATCGTCGTTGTCATCGCCGGAAATCCGTGGACGAGAAGAGACTGAGAAATAAAATGGAAGTAATGTAAGAGTAAATTATGAAACGTATGTATCTATCTTCGAGTACGAGGAAGATCCAGGAACTCTGTTGAATATATGTTAAGGGAGGAAGTATGACCAAAGATCCTTTAAGCCAGCTCGAGTTTCACGAATCCATTGTGAATCTTTAACGGTGGGAAATTGAATTCGTCGCTTGTTGAATCTCAACAGGATTTGTGTATTTATTATTTTAGTCGTAAGTGAAATAATATCCGAATATGTATTTTATATAAGGAAATGGATATATAGTCCGTTCAATGAGACGAATCAGAAGATTTGTCAGGAAAAAAATGCACATGATTGGGACGTGATCGAGTCAAGAGCTTTTAAGCAATACTCGGATATTGTAATAGTTTCGAGCAGGAAGTCGATACGAATCCTAACAATGATCTATATAAATTCGTTTCTCAATTCAACAATCGATTAACGTTCGCTACCAAGCAGCTGCAGTCTGATGTAAGTATCTATCACGCGTTTAGCACGTTTCCTGATTCGTTTCGTTGAACGGATTACAAATATAACATTTTCCATCGTTATGGAAAATAGTTGACCAAGAACGCAACGAGTGTTTTAAAGATAATTTTATTTCGGTTTCTTAAAAATGAGATCACTTGTATGTATTTATGTAAAACTTCACGGCCAAGTGTATCTGGTTTATGTCTATATATTCGATGAATAGAAATAGAAGCACGTGCATTCATCAAGATATATAAGTCACAATAGAACGGAAATGACAAAAAAAAAAACAAAAAAGAAACATAAAAACCAGAAATAGATAACGAGCTCACGTCAAGCAATCAATAATAAACATAATATAAATATTTTTCGTACTTCCAAGCAAAGTTATCTACTAATTTATTGGATTATTTAATTTTAAATACAAAACAATTTCAGAAAATCCATTATATATAGAAATAATTTCTAAATTAAATTTAATAATTAACGCTTATTAGCGTTAGTGGTTAGTAGTCGTTAGTAATTAGTTGGGAATGAAATAAGGAAATGTTTATTTCCTGAGGAAAAGAATAAAAAGAAAAAAAAAAAGATAAAATGTACTACTCTCCGCGATTGCATCTGTTGCTCGTCGATATTTGGACCACACCAGTATAATACTTTGTTCGTTGATAACTGTTTTACTAAGCATAAAGAACATCTTGAAATTAGCATTTGAAAAATCTTAATTTAGTCGTTGCAATAAATTTAATTAAAAATAAGTGAGATGTTTGACGATGACGAAATGAAATTCGATATGAAAGTAAAATAAGATTTCTCTAAGAGATACGAAAAATCTTTAATCAAATATTTGGACGAACGACGTTATCCGATCGAAAATATGATAAATAGATATGCACGATATTTATATACTTTTTGTAAAAGAATTGCTACAAAGAAAAAAGAATCTACTTCGATTGTAAAGATAAAAAGAGGTAATTTTATCCATGAAATAATTTAAACAAATATTGATCGTCGAGACAATCGTATTAACGAGATAATAATCCGTTGAAAAATTCCACAATGATCGTATTTATTGCATGGAAGCGCAACGAGGAAGGAAAGAAAACGGGGTGGTTGGATCGGCATCCTCGCGAGTATCGACCGGCGCAGTATCGAAACAGCAACGTCGACGACGACGTCGGCTTCTAGCGAGTACGTCGACGTTCTCGCGCACATTTAATCGTCAGTCGACAACGGAACTTCGTCGTCGTAACTTCTTGTCATTGTTGTTGCTGTTTTCGTTCATACCTTTTCGACTCGTGTCTCGTTTTTTCTCTCATCGACTTTTTTTATTGACAAATTTCTCTGTTCATCAATAATTCAAAGCATAATACTCATAACAAAATATCTACCTATCCATATATATATTGTTCTTTTATATATATGTATGTATGTATGTATGTATGTATGTATGTATGTATGTATGTATGTATATACACACACACACACGCACACATAAAGAAGAGAGAATTTTGCGTTAATGTATTGGAATGGGAAACGAGTAAAAATATTCATCATTTTCTTGGCTCTCGTTATATTATAATAGATGTTATAGGGCATGATTGATCAGTTCTTAAACGTATCGAATAACGTGTAGTGAGAGTGTTATTAATTCACCTCTTTCAACGAGTAACTGTTTGTGATAGTGGTGGTACCGGTGACAGTCGACTCTCGATAACTTGAGAGATTAATGAGATCATCTGGAGAAATCGATGTCATACGAGAATTTCATCTTTCTCTCTCTTCGGCGTTTACTCAGAATATTATTTCTTGATGTATAATCGAATATAGCGAATGTGGGGTAAGTTGAAAACTCTAGAGAACGGTTCTGCACGTTAGGCACACATGAAAGGGCATATAATCGTATTATTTATTCATATTATCAAAAGTTAAAAACAACGAGGTATATTCGTAGAAACGAATAGTAATTATTTTATCAAGTATATCGATTTGATTTATCAAGCTATGATATATCTACGTACGAATGAATTAATTAAACAAATGTGTACTTCGTGAATAACTTACGTTGAATCAAAGAAGAGGGTAGAAAGCAAAATCGTTTGTCCTTATCTCAATAGCAACAAGACAGTTCCGTCCGTGCATTTATGCAATCAATGCGTTGCAATGTAACGCATGGCCACTTTAAGAAGAGTAGATAACGTTTTAACCTTTATTGTTTAGGCTCTTGCGAACACGATTTCAAAGATATCTTTTCTATTATGTTCTCCTTATTTATATACTAACGTTTACAAAGTTTTTCCTTCCTATCAATTGCCACATCGTAGAAAAATATTTCACATTAATATCGTATTCGATACATCACCAGTTTCCAAACCGACCTTGCGAGGTATCAAGAAAAACTCGGTAGATACCAGCTTGTTATCATTTCCGTACAGTAAACTTTCTGTTCCCTTATAGTACGATATCAAATTCGTTCCCTATTATTATCGATTTTACTTGAGGATAACGCAAAGGCTATTATAAAAAGAATTAATGTCCAACAATGAAGTATAGTTCAATATCATTAATATAATTAAGTTGAATTATAAATAAAGTTGGACAAATATTTATTGTACAAGTAGGTTATCCTAAGAGATCTTCGTTAAATTCGAAGAAAGAGCTAGAAGCTAAAGATTCTAATCAGGAAATAGTCATCGTTGAAGAGGATCGCTCGATGATTGGTTTGCCTTGTCAAGAAAGAAGATATGAGACATACGAGGAGGTTCAAGAGAATGAACGTTCGTGCGAAGATCAGAGATTCGAAAGAAAAGAGAACGTGGTGGAACAAAGGGAAAGGGAAATTTTAAGGGTTAAGAGTTTGGAAATGCCGATACCACCGGCATTAGCTTTCAATTGGAAGAACAAGTGGGAGTGTGAGCCCAATTCGAAGGACATCTGATTGTTCAGTGAAAGAAGCGCGATCTTAACAACAGTATAATGACGTGGAAAGCAAAGTGGTCGTGCTTCGCTGAGTGCTTTTGTCGAAGACCTGGTATAGTTTTACTCCTTCTTCCGTGTCTTGTCATTGCGACATTATATTTTGTTTCCGAAGAAAACATCGACTATACGAATTTGCAATATTCGTCCTACAGATTCTACAACGATACGAACGGTGAGTCCATAATGAATAATTACATTGGGCCAAAATAATATTCGATTTCTAATGTAATAAATTACGTTTATCCAAGATAGTTGGAAGATAGTTATAATATCTCTAGAACAATCGATAAGATTATGATAAAACAATAGCAGTTGGTAAGGTACTTGGAATAATCGAAATACGAATGAGATATTATTTCTTAGCCAGAAAATTCTTTTCTTTTTTTTCTTTTTCGTAAAAATAAAACAGAAATGGAAAAAAGAAGAAATAAAGAAGGGTAAGAAATAGAAGAAGAGACAAGATTTCGTTAAAAGAATACGATTTTCAGGTACGATGGACGGTTTTCTTGTGTGGAATTCAAAATGTCATATGCTATCGAAGGATGCCTTAGATCCGTCGATCATACAGTTTGTGAAAAGGGAAAAGTTCGAGAAATGTTTTAAGGAAAACCTTTACACGCGAATATCGAAAGGGGCAAACGATACCGTGACCCTTCTCCTCGATCCAAAAGTCGTGGCTGCTTATAAAAATATGTTTTGTTGTTGGTCGCCGGTAATTAGACCAAACTTTGATAATCCGAGAAAGCACAAATTCGATTCTACGATAACGTAAGTAATGTTTGAATTAAGTTCAATCAATGAATAAATTTGATGAAATAGTTATGCAATTAATTTATTCGTACGATAATTAATTCGACATAGAGTGAAACAATGTGAAAGTTTGAAAACGCAAGCGACGATACCGGATGACGTGGAAGTTGTCTTGGTCAGCTGTAAAAATAAATCAAAGAAGAAAAAGACACAAAAGATATATGAAAATGTCCATGCCATTTTGAATCCACGTAAGGTCTATGATCGTTTGGAGAACGGCACGAATAACAATGCGACGTATAGTCTCTCGAGAAAACTCAGTATTCTCGTTCTTGGTATCGATAGCGTGAGTCGATTGAATTTTCAAAGAAGTATGCCAAAGACTGAAAAGTATCTTCGCGAGACCGGTTGGATCGGCTTGAAGGGATACAACAAGATGGGCGACAACACTTTTCCAAACTTGATGGCAATTTTAACCGGTCAGAATCAAGAACAGGCGTACTCGAGATGTAAACCTTCGGAAGCTTATAAACTTGATCGTTGTCCTTTCCTCTGGTATAATTTCCGCAATGCAGGATACATCACGGCATACGGCGAGGACGAGACTGCCTTGAATACATTTAACTATCTAAAAGTAGGTTTCGTGCAACCACCAACCGACTATTACCTACGGCCTTACATGTTGGCAAGCGAAAAGCTTCTTAAATCTAAGAATAGGTAATTATACTTATGTATATATATATATATATATATATATATATATATAAGTATAAACATATGTACATAGGTATATATAACATAAATGATCATTAAAGATGCCTCCATTAGAGATACGAAGAAAATATGAAAACATAATTTGTACAATGATTTGATTATTTCCATTTTTCTAATCAGATTTAATCTCAAATATTGCACTGGCCCCGAAACGAGCTTTGATAGGATCTTTGATTATGCTATGAACTTTGCTCAAACGTTCATGAACGTACCATATTTTGGATTTTTTTGGACTAATTCGATAAGCCACGAGAACGTGAATGGACCATCCTTGATGGATTCCGAAATGTTTCGAAAACTGCAAATTCTCAAAAAGGAAGGCGTTCTTAACGACACGATGATCGTGTTTTTGAGTGATCACGGTATCAATATAAATTTTTTTTTCTAACCGAATCGTACCGATCGAGTTTTAGAGAATTATTTCGATCGAAGTAATAGAGTAGAATATATTTTTTGTGTCTAGGCATGCGTTGGGGTAACATTAGAGAAACGTTCGTTGGTTGGTACGAGGAAAGATTACCTTTCATCTATATATGGCTACCAGATTGGTTTCGTAATGAAAATCCGGATGCTTATCAGGCTCTGAAATTAAATGAAAATCGTCTGACTTCTCCGTTCGATCTCTACGAAACATTCAGGGATATTTTGCTGGCAGCTGGCGGAGATGCCGATGTTTCTCCAGGTATCTAAAAAATGTCAAACTTTTTAAAACTATCGTCAAGATCAAGATCAAAATGTAATTTCTTCCGCTTCAGGTTGTCCAAGCTGTTACAGTCTGTTCGAGCCAGTCCCAAAAGAAAGGTCGTGTCAAGATGCTTCGGTCGCACCTCATTGGTGTGCCTGTACAGCTTTTAGGACAGTTAGTACAAATGAAAAAATCGTGATCGGTGGTGTGAACAGTTTTTTAAATCATATCGAAAATATCGTGAAGGATTACAAGAATAAGAAGGGTAAAAGATTGTGCGCGAAACTCCAGCTGAAGAAAATATATCGGGCCGATCAGATATTACATTTCAATGATAAAAATTCAACGAGCATAGAATATTTCTGTATGATTCAGGTGACCCCAGGAAATGGTAAATTCGAGTTCACCGTACGATATAATAGCGACGCTAGTTATACCGTGTCGGATCATGAAGTGAGTAGGATTAATCCTTATGCTACGAGTGCCAAGTGTTTGAATCACGGTATGAAACAATATTGCTATTGTATCAATTAGTATCAAAAATTTCGATTGCAATTTTTACTAATATTGTACATACATACATACATACATACATACATACATACATACGCGTGCCGTCTTAAGCCGATCTCCAATATTTAGAAACGTTAGTGAACATTAACGTAACAGTTACGTAAAGACTCAGGAATATATGGAGGTCATAGATTATTAAAGAATTATCGCATGGCAATTGGGCAAGATATACATTCACCAAGTTTGCAAAATATTATAAAAGAAATAATTGAGTTACGTTAGATGAGCCAATACAACGAAATATGATATTATAAAATGCAATGACTTTAAGTCCGATATATTCAAGTTAAACGGCATGAATAATTTTAATTATTTAGAGAAGATAAATAAAACAATCGTAAGGCTTAGTAAATGATCATCGAGGAACTCGTGCTAAAATATTATCGACATTTGCAAATTCGAGGAGGTTTTAATTCTTTTCTATTATCTTTTACGCTTTTCGATATTCTCCCTCTATCTTCCTCTGATATGAAGCTTACAATTGTAAATAGTATCGATCAATTTGTTATATTCCAATGGCTATGCGATATAAATAAAAGAAAAATGGTATATCTTATGATTCGTAAAATTTGTCGAATGAAAAAAATCTTCAGGACCAATATCTTCACAATGATCACATTAATAAGTTTCTTTTTCTTTCGTCTTTGATGAAATGAGATTACTTACTATTCATAAAATGCAGCTTAGTCATTGAATGACAAATTAATTCTTTTTGTGTTCTCTGTTTTTATTTTCAATAATATATTATAAATCATGTCGGAAGCTTCTGATACGATAGCATTATCATGCAGTATCAATATTGTCACAGAGCGATAGCGTCGTCGGTAAATCAATGCGAATAATTAATGATTTAAGAAGGCTTTGTATCGTGAATGCGCTATCTAAATATGCTACATATCTTAATAAAAAGAGAAGTTAATACGAAAGACGTGTGTCTTACCATGTGTATCCGCGCGCGAGGTTGTATGTGTGTGTAAATTTGAAAAAAGTTTTATAAGTCAGGACAGTTTCCATTTGAAAAGTATAAAGCTTTGTACGATTCTACATATCACGTCTCGTAGCTGCTGAGCTGTGATTAAAAACATATTATATTATATATAAAAGTGCCAATTTTTAACGAAGAATTGTACAAAAGATTTATTAAGTGAAGCAGCACTTTCATATATCTATGAAATTATTCTTCAGTTCATTATTTGACGTTAAACAAACTTATTTTTAGTAATTTCTTCTAATTCTTATGAAAGTAAAAAGAACGATCGTATCTTTTATTCTCGCTGATCGATAGATTATAAATAGTACGATGATATACAGTTAGATTATAATAAAAGTTTTTTCTATATCTCAAATGATCTATATATGTATACATATATATATATATATATATATATATATATATATAGTTAGATATAAATAGTTAGATAGATATATTGATACATACAAGGAATTTTATATAATTAACGATTTATTACGTCCATCTCCGAAAAGAGAAGTATTTTACATATATTGGGATAAAGCATAATATTATGCAAATAATATACATCCTTAAATTATGTACATATTGAAATATGTACATACATGTATATATTATATACATACATTTATATATATTTTTTATTACAATCGATAAGTAAGCTTTACATACACCTGGCCTGAACGCATGTAATTTTAGTACATTTAAAAATTCATTCTGCAATAATCATAAAAAGTGTGGCACGAAAATTCATAAATGAAATTATTATCGTGTATCTTACAAAGTGACGAGATGAAAGAATTTATATAAAAAAATCAATAAATCTAACGATTAATCGTTTGAATGTCAAAGATCATTGAGAAAATCTCTTTGAAAAATGCTAAAGTGGCGCGATAGCGCTTTTTTCGATGCATTTCGATAGATTCAATTGCGCAATACACTCCGATGTTCTGGCACTGTTTGACGTCATGAAATGTGAATAGCGTGATCGTGCTGTGTGGCATTCAAACGTTTAAATAAATTCGACTCGATTTTATAACGCAAATCCTACGAAAATTACAATCAAAATGAGTCGGATATCGAGCGATTTCTTTTTTTACAGAAAGGTATGCGCGTACGTATGATCTAATTATAAGTCTGCCTATATAAGAAATAAATAAGAAGAAAAATTGTGTGAAGAAGATCAATAATATCTTTGAACGATTATTTCGACATTTCTTACTTTCTTTATTTTTCTTGATGCTCATTGTTATCACTAACCATGATAACCATTTACATTTCGATCGATTTAACAAAAGTAAGTGAATATACGAAATGATTTCATTTGATTTGAACAAGTTAATTAAAATGGACACTCTCCTTGTATGTGTGTGTTTAATAATTATTTTATATTAAGATCTATAGACACATTTCTCTTTCTTTTATTTCACAATAATCGAATATCTTGCAATTGAAAATTTGCAGATTTCTTTGTCATCTAAAATCTAACGAATAGAGAAAGGAAAAAATTCTTCAAGTAATTTCTAGGAAGATCAATTGAACAAGGTATCATCGTTAGAACGCCAGATGCGAGTACGAGTTCGTATCGTTCCTTCGGCCGATCTAGAAATGCGAGTTAGACGTCTTCCAGAGTGTTCAGGAGTACCAAAGAGCATCACAGCAACGGTCGATTGTCTACGACCTTGATTAGACTTCCCTCTATGCGCAAGGTAAGAATCCAAGATTTTGATACTCTCGTAAAAACTATTCAGATCACAGCTGGAGTATCTTCTAGTTCGTCTACGTTGAAGATTGATGATTTTCGGTGTGCTAATAGGTGTATTAGCCATAGTGCTTGGATTAGTAGCCCCAATAACGCTTGCTGCTTCGGATATGAATTGAAACTCATCGTGAAGTTTCTCGTAACTGTTGCAGACGCTGATGGTGGATATTTTAGTTGCATAACTGTCACGCGAACAGACGGACACTTTCCTAAAGGATCTTCCTAATGTGCCGCAAGGAGTCGAAGTTGTCGTGGATATAGCTGTCGAATTTACATTACTAATGGACGATGATCTGCTATGCCTCGAACAGCTGCTACCGAGAAGTCTGATAATAGCATTTTTATGAGATAACTCTTCCTCCTCGTGTTCCCTATTCTTATTCATGCCTGATTCATCCGCCGTTTGATCTAAAAATTCTTCGTTCTAAAAGAAAATTATTTTATGGTAAGAAAATAAAATACTTGTACGGATAGTTGGAGAGAAAGAATAAGTAATTAGTTCACCATCGGAACTTCGAGTTCTTCTTCGTCCTGCTTGATCTTGATTTCGTTGATTAAAACTGACTGATTATTGACACATCCACAGGCACCCTCACAAGCACACTCGTCGGTATTTCCATTCTGCGAATTATCGACGACGGCGACTTGATGCCCCTTGTCTTCGTCTGTTCCTACGTCTTCTCCTGTCTCTTGCGAGTCTCCGTTGATGTCGATCGATGCATTCTGAGAGTTGTTCGGCTGTGGAACAGAGCAATCGGTCGTGCAGCTCGAACACGAGGCAATGTAGTCCTGGAGATACGCACCAAGGACTTCTGCGTCGAGCGATGAAGAAGGACCTTTCATCGGTACTATATCCTCGTTATTAGATGGCTGGGATCGAGAGAAGTCACAACTTTTTCGTAACCAGGCACGGCGATATCTTTTTCTTCCAATAATCTCGATTTCACCTATATCGTTATTCAATCATTAATTCGTTCCTCATTAATTTATTCTTTTTAATTTTGTCAACTTTTAACATAGTTCCAAAAATTACCCGATCCCGAAGAAGAAGAAGGTATCTCTGAAATATTAAGATTTCTCCCGATTGATCCCGGAGGAGTAACGTATGGTGGTGGTGGACTCTCAGGAACTCTTGGATTCCTCGTAGTAGAGGTAGTTGGAGTTGTTTGACTACCACGACTTGTACTAGCTCCCTCTACTACTAGATACATGGATGACTGCGCCTCTTGCTCGTGTCTCGAATATAAACGTAAGAAATGAAGAGTTAATCGTGATATGCCAAGCAAGACAAGAACGAACTCAAGAATACGAGGACGAACTCACGAACATCGACTCGGCGAACTTCTACTTCGTGGCTCGCGACTGAAGCTTCTCTTCTTTTGTCTAAGACCGTCGGATTCTAAGCTTAGTTTGATGACTTCGTCGTATCCAGGTGGTGCTTCGTAAACCGGTGGATCATCCGCCACAGAGATTTCATCGATCCTTGCTCCGTCTGTAATGTCAAAGACTGCTCAAAGTAACATAAATGATTATCTATGCCATCGTGGTAATCATCAAACACGTACCTAGGAGCTCACTGATAGTCTGTAAACGAGATTGTAATTCTCTCTGCTGTCTAGCTCTGGCACCCATTCTGTATAATAATACGATAAGGGCCGATATCAAAACGATTAAGCCAAGGCTACTCGCAACGAAGACCAATGTAGCTGTTTTTAAATCAGGGTAACGGTCGATCTTTGGGAAATAATAATTCGCTTTATTCGTATGCCATTTTCTATCCTGAGGTTCAACTTCCCAATCTGTAGGCAGACGATTATATTTTGAGAAAACTTGTATTAGATCTAATTAAATCTAATGGGGAATCGACGTTTTGAAACATGAGACAACCTCTGAAGCATGTAGCTGGTTCGTCACTGTTGTCTCCGCAATGATCGAATCCGTCACAATTAAGTTGGCTCGGTATGCATCTGTGATTTTGACACAGAAAGTCGGAGCCCGTGAAGCAGTCTGTTTGTTAAAAATCAATCGATATTTATCTTCTTCCTCTTCTTCGTTTCCTTCGTATTCGAGAAATCGGAATAAACATACCCATGTAACTGAAAGCGGTGTAGGCTATAGCTAGATGCGATGTGGAACCAAAAGTACCACGAAGGCTCACGTGAAATCCACTGGTAACAGGAGCGATATGTTCTCTGTGTCTAAGTGGTTGTAGTTGGCTGACAGGATGTCTTAAAACTTCCAGAGGTAAAAGAGCTGAAGTTGGCCCTTGTTTTATAGTCAATTCCGTGTTCCCAGCTGTAAAGTAATTTTTTCTCAATATTAGGATAAATGAGATTGGATTTGCAATATCTTACCCATGTCAGCGAAAGCAACCACTTTTAAATACATATGAGTCTTCATGTGGAGGAAATTCTTAGGTGGTCTGATCAGCCACACGCAATCGTAAGTTTTTACGCCTTGACCTACCATGTCCATCATAGTGATGGCCCCGCCTAAATTTTCTACGTATCCTCCACAATCCGTTATAGGGTGAATCGACTTGTCGTAAAGATGACCGATAACGAAGGAATAAAAGGCTTTGTATCCTAGCCCGGTACCACCATTAGCGTAGAATCTTATTAAAAGAGAAGGGCCGGAACTTACTATCACCGGTGGACGAAATCTCGCACCACTGCTAACGTCGAGTCGCTGACCGTTCCAATCGTAAAACTATGGATACATGGAATATAAAAAACGCTAAGATCGAACAACTTCGATAGGTACTCAGTAATCTACGTACTTCCATGATAGAAACCGTAGCTAATTGGAAATCGCTGAACAACAATCTGACTCGACATGATGGAGCTTCGGAAGGACATGTTATTAGGTATTCCAAACCTAAGTCTCGTGGATATCGAGCTGGAAAAAACGGTGATGTAAGAATACCTCCACCTGTACTGTTCAGACCTTTTGTAACTGCTGTCATCATTTCTGTTCCTTTAAAATGTAGTCTGTTTCCTAGACATTTTTAACAAATTTACGTTATATATTACTCCATATAAATATATACTTTACTTTAACAGATTATTTTATAACAGGATAGGGTACTTTAAATCCGGCACTTACTTTCGGCCGTATATTCCAGTGTAAAAGCATGCTTATGCGATTGACTGTAGAGCAAAGTGATGGATAGCGTTCTGGTACTCGATCTGTATATGATAGGTGAATATAAACCGCAGAAAGGTGTACCTGAAACGTCTTCATATGGTGGCTCGGAAATCCAAACGTAATCACATCTGTAGATCATTCGTCGATATAGAGAAAGATTTGTCGTTCAAAAAAGAAAAGAAAAGAAAAATAGAAGAAGACGTTTAAAAGTCATCTTTATACCTGCATGGATTATCCATCATAACACCACCATCGCCGCAATGATGCGACAATGCAATATTCTTGAAAGTAACTATTATAACGCATGACGGACAAGTCACTAATTCGAGTCTGCATTGATCATGCGAACTATTAGTCGCATAAATTCGTGATGTTTGTTGTCTAGGTGCATTTTTTATGAAGGATACATTTTTAGCGTAAAGAATACCCTTTTCGCCGAGTTCGAGATATAGACGTCTGCCATTATGTGTTCCACAAATATCCTCATTCCTCACAACGTTACCGTAAATTACGGTGAACCAGCAGAGTACGACGATCGTCACTTCAATTTGAGAAAAAAGATAGCAAATCAAAAAGAAAATTTCATTTCATCCAACGTTAATAGATACTTTAAAGAGAGAACGATCGATAGAACTCCCTTCCTGTAAAACATTTCTATTCGTATTTCCCGCGCTTTCTTTCGCGCGCGAATACTCTTGAAATTCGTACAATCGTTTATGCGTCGAAGACGTAATAAATTGTAACAAAATAAATTTGAGACTTACCATACCGAGCTTGGTACATATTCGTCCAACGGAAAGAAACGTTCTGTCCGGTAAGAAACCCGACATGATTGCATATAATTTCGTTAGCTCGCAACTCTGTTACGTACTGTCCTATTAGGGTATAAAGCATTTTTACGGCATCTTCTGCGCGACTACATACACTTCTCTCGCAGTTTTATCGTAAGTATAATATAATGGTATAGTTCAACGTAAGAAGTTGGATATTAGATATATAATATATAATAGAATAGTGTATAAAGAAGAAAATGTCGAAATAAGCGTTGAATCAATAAACATTAATGGATATTAGAACATTCTTTCATTGAACAATCGATTTCTCTTATGCAAATATTATTTTTTATTTATGTAACTTTAATATTTATGTAACGAATAAAAAAAACATTAATGATTTTATTCTTCCCAAACGAGATAGGTGACATACAATAACATAGAATTTATATCTGTATATAATATTGTTTTTGTTCTTGAAAAGTAGAAATGATAAACATAAAATAACAAAAGAAGGGAACATTGTATTATCTGGCTTATAGATAAACATACTCGTACTCTTATTATGATTTAGAGTTTAGCTTTAGTATTGAGTAAACCGCGGCGGAGTTCACGGCTGGCTTACGCCGTTTAGACGTCTGGCCAAATTGAAGTATAATGAATCCAAATTTATTAACGGATGTAATATCTCAATCGACACCAAGTTCACCAGAAATGGATCTCACTATAAATCCAGAAAGACAGAGATTTCCCTTTTGTATTGTTTGGACTCCATTGCCCATTATAACGTGAGTTGTTTTACGATAGAAACTTAACCTTCAATATTTTTCTTAAACATTTAATTTTGTAAATCGTAGTCTCCGATATATCATAGTTTTAATATATTATAATATTAATCGTTTGAAGTATCTATTAATGTTGGATGAAATGAATAGGATGAATAATAAATCGAACACAATATTGTTTATTGATGAATATTGCAATATCAATAACCATAGTATTAATCGCATCTAAATGTTTATTGCATTAGAAAAATATTTCTTATGACTTTAATTACACAGTTATTTAATACCATTTATCGGTCATATGGGAATTTGCACATCAACTGGTGTAATAAGGGATTTTGCTGGTCCATATCACGTAGCTGAAGATCAAATGGCATTTGGTAAACCTATCAAATATTGGCAGCTTCAATATACGAAAGCCAAGGGTGGTGTGCAAGGATGGGATATGGCTGTATCTGAGGCTAGTGAAATTTATAAAACCAGAATGGTAAATTTTTGATCTCATAGTCTCTTTTATTGTTGATTATCAAATTACATTTAATCGACCTTTTAGCATAATTTATTTTTCGACAATTGTCACTCACATGTTGCGAAAGCTTTAAATTTAATGGCTTATGATAATTCTACAAACTGGAACATGGTAAAGCTAGCAGCTTATATAGTCATAAAAGGAAAATATATAAAGTGAGTATAAATTTAAATATTAATTAATTAATTGTAAACTTTTTTTTATCTATAAATTTTAATAAACTATTTTCATTGTTACAGTTTTTATGGTTTTCTCAAAAAGTGGTTGCCATTTTTTTTACTTGTCATCATTATAATGATTCTTGATACAATTCGCGATTTATAATTTATATTATTAATTATAATGACAAATGCATAAACAACAATAAACGTTAGTAATCTTGTTATATATAGAATTTTATAGAAATTCTAGAATTGTAGGTAAAGATTTGTAGTTCTTACATTACATTTTTAGTATATTTGCAGAAATTAATGTTAAACTACAAAAAAGGTATATGTAAATATGTATCTATAATATTTATGTTTGAAAAAGTTTTACGGTTGCAGTAAGTTAAAATACTAAAATGTCAATACTTAATATTTTTCTCAAAATATTTGGTTTGATCTCATGTTAAGGTTAATAATTAAATTCTTTGCAACAAGCTAATAGTTTATCTTAAAATAATTTTGTAATATTTTGTATGTATTTGATTACATTAAGTAATGGCATTTAATCATCATCAACAATGATAAATATAAAACTTGTAAACAATATTTACAATGACACAAATGTCATTTATATAACTATTAAATATCAAGAATATGTCCTTGTGCACACTTTGTGTCATATATCTGCCTCCAAGTTTTTTCCTGAGCGAATAAGGAAATACAAGTGTCATTATACATTGCAAGCATGGTAGTACAAATATAGTTAAAACGTACAATTAATATGTAAATATTCTTTCGTGAATAATCTTTAAGATATACATTGTCACTAATTAAAATTATTGTAATTATATTTAATAGGACCATATACTTGGAAATTAGAATATATCTATTCCAAATTCACAAAGTATTACATCACAATTACATATAAGCAATAAATATATAAAAAAAAAAGAATGTCGAAATTATAAAGCAATTACTTTTAAACTAACATGTATTTTTTAAACAATATTGAAATATCAGAATTCATTATATGTGATTTAGAAAATAAGATTACTTTTTGTCTATAAATATTTAGATAACATTTATTGATTACTCATCATTAGTGCTATTCATTTCTGAAATGACACTCTTTTCGTGTGAAAAATCATAATCTAAATTTTGCTCCTCTATTCTTTGGATAAAAGATAAAATTTCATTTGCACGTAGCCTGTCAATCTCAAAATCATTATTCATATTATTCTCCAATTGTTTACATAATTTGAATGGCACTCCATTTAAATAATGTTGCGTATCCCCTTGCTGATTTTGTTTAGTTGAATCTGTAGGTAGCGTAGGATAGGTTGAAGCGCCACTTATGAGCGGATATAGGCCACCACCAGGATACGGTGTTCCATCCTGAGAATTTTGAGGAACAGGATATGTTTGTCTCTCTACATTTACAAATTCATTTTCTATGTTACTAGATGACAGATCTTCAGTTGATTCGACCGGTGATTCCTTGTGATGTTTCTTTTTACCAAAAAACCAAGACATTATCTGCAAACAATTTGAATAGGATTTAATAAAGAAAACGAAAAGTAACAATAATTGTAAATTATACGAATGATAAACGTAGTATCGACGTAAATTGCATTCCACGTCAATATGCTAATGCGTCTATCTTATGTAAAAATTATAAATCGTACATATATACGTCGTAAAACATTCTCTTTGAATTAACGAAAGAAACATAAAGCATTACTCACGTGTTAAAACCGAAAAGAAAATGAAGGAAAAGGAACACAATAAAGATTCGTCCTTAAAAACTGACCATTCTACGTTTCCCTTTAGTGGACTTATTAGCGAGTAGAGGAAATTCTTGATAAAATTGTGATACTTCCTTATCTATCATAACCTCTTGTCATAACCGTTCAATAGCTTTTTAAAAATTACAATTCTATCAAACACAAAGAAAGACACATACGTCAAAAGTCAAAGTAATGTTGTAAGATGACGACACCGTGATCAATTCAAAAATATATAGCATCCATACGTATATACATGCATTTGCAACTAGCGACGCCATTTATTTCAAGGTAAAGGATAAGGAAGAAATTGATAGCGTTTCCTTCGCGATAATATCTATCGATCGTTTATATAATCTTGTATTTCTCGCAATCTCATTTTGAAAATGATTAAAAACAGTTTTAAAATATATATAGACTTATAAGTCTACATATATATACGAACGAGATACGAATTTTACGATAGTACGTGTTGGA
This sequence comes from Vespula pensylvanica, assembly GCF_014466175.1. NCBI lineage: Eukaryota > Metazoa > Arthropoda > Insecta > Hymenoptera > Vespidae > Vespula > Vespula pensylvanica. The sequence goes on along the minus strand of NC_057689.1, from coordinate 6,473,869 downwards.
AAATTCAAATTAACGCGCGTAAATAAGAACTTCTCCAATTGGAGGGCGACATGCATATCGCGGTCGAATACCATGCGATTCGGTATAAAGAAATTATTGGTCGTCCGATAGATGGCGCTTTTTCGTTCTGCGGCACGAAGAAACATCGAGTGATACTCTGGTTGACGCTACGAATCATCGTCATCGTCATCGTTTTCGACGTTTATGTCGCGCGTTGTTTCTGTATCGGCTGTCGCGCTGGTAAACACTCGAGAACGTACGTAATAATCGTGTACCGACAACGATCAGGAGACAATCTCGTGATAGAAAGAGAAGTGCGATGGAATTACGTTCGTCCGTTGTTTTCTTTTTGGCGATAGCGGAAACTTCGTGGACAAGGTAAGGAAGAAAATTTCTCTGTCTTGTTCTCGCGAGGACGTGACCATTACGATCACATTGTTTTTATGTCCTCCCTCTCTCTCCCCTCCATTCGTATTTCTATCCCTCTCTTTCGTGGTGAAGCGCGCGCGCGTGTATGCAGAGAATGGCTCGCGTCTCGAAGCGTGTCGTCTCTCTCTCTCTCTCTCTCTCTTACTCTCTCACTCTCTGCATGAGATATCCAAGCAACATCCGGTGCTTTGTTTTTTCGTGATCTGTGACTCGCATCGCTCGAATTTTCCGCAACGACAGCGATACGATTCGAGAGGAAAGTATACAATTGAAATAAATATTTAAAGATGGAGAAAGAGACAGAGAGAAGAAGCGAGAATCAGAAGAACGGATCGTGTTTTCGACACGAAGGTGTGGCAGCTTGCAACGTAAGGTGAGTTCGATGGAGAACGTGGTTATGATACTTTGACAACCAACTGTTGTATCTTTCTTTATCTTTCTTCTTTTCTTTACTTTCGTTTGGCCATTGAACATCACTTTGTTCTCCTCGAAAATCATCTTACGTTCGAATTTATAAGCTTCGACATTTTTCTTTTGTTTTTTTTTGTTGTTTGAAATTAGCGCCTTTTCGTTGCACCTGAATTAAATCGTTCATCTCGATAAGTTGATATATCGATATTAGACTCGCAATGTTCAATTCATACTACATTACAAATGATTATTATTGCGTTTTATATAGATGTCGATAAACAAAGAGAAATATATACGTAGAGAAAAAGTAATAGTAATATAATAATAGTAATAATAATAGAAGTAGTAGTGGTGATACAGTCATAATAATAATAATAACAATAATAATAGTGACCGTGTTGTAATAGCGATACGAATGTAATGCCGGTTGTCTGACGTACGTAATTACGCATTTCGTTAGGAATAGTAGTTAAGGTAAAAATACAACACGAAGATTACGTCACGATTGATAGGAATGTGTGGTAGTGTAAACATAAGCTTCGTTTCCGTACAATCGTACATATGAACGTACGATATGAAAACAATGCCGAGGCCAGTGACGAATGACAACAATGAAGAAGAAGAAAAAATTAGAAACAATAAGAACAAGATAAAGAGAGATAAATAAATGAATACAAACAAGGGAAAAAAGCAAAAGAAAAAATTAACAGTAACAATCCGTAGAGTAATCCCGTGGAGTAACTCTAGTACGTATTGCGTTTAAAGTGTATACGTAATTTCATAGAAAACATAATTGTTTTTCTTCGAGTTCGACACATGTATCTATGTAACGCTTTATTAATGTACGTATGTATCCTTGGATACGATGGAAGACAGTGAAACGAAATGAATCATTCGAATCAAATGATTGGACGCAAATCGTTGATATAGATGTATACGTTCAGGTGATATAGTCCGTAAATAGGTACTACTCCGTATGTCCATCGATAATTCATTTATCGCGGCCAGGTCATGTTAAACGTTATAATCCTGCCTAGCAGCAACATTTACAAGCTCGCTATTCTCGTCGATCGAAAACTGGAAATACCCGTATCGCGAATAGATTAGAATAGATCTACGTTTTCTTGTCTTTGTAACTTCTTTTTTTTGAAGAAGAAGAAGAAGAAGAAAAGAAAAGTAAAGCAAAAGAAAGAAGAAAACGGAATAAATGAAGAGGAAGAAGAAACAAAAGAAAAGGAAAAATAATAGAGACGAGGAGAAGCAAGAAGAAACAAATCGATTTACGTATATCCATATATATATTTCGAATCTCCAATATATTTCTTCTTTACAAATCTTCTTGGCAAATAGATATAGATTCCGAGTTTCCACGAAGAACGAGAATTTTAAGGGGTTGGTTTCGTGCTCGAACGAGTTTTATTCGTCGTCGTCGTGCATAAATAGGCTAGGAATATCCCGACGATTATAGAGAGAGACACACACACACACACACACATATGAACGTGCGTGTCGAGACACTTTCCACTCCGTTTATCCGTTTTATCCTGATTTATCTAGGCGACGATTCTAGAACGATCGATTCGATCCCATTGGAATATCATTCTTGGCTCGATGCGAGTTTCTTTCTTTCTTTCTTTCTTTCTTTCTTCTATACCAATATTCAAAAGTTTATAGAATGAAACGTGCTACTTTTAACATAAATAACGTTCTATCTGATGTATATGTTAACATATATTGGTTATAACATGTTAGATTGAACATTCTTTTCTTAATCTTGTTATATATATCTGCAACGATTTATGTACTTATGTTATTTCGTTTGTATATAGGAAATAAATATTCTTTTCTCATCGTTACTCGTTTTTGCAATTGGTTAGCGTCTTGGCCGATATACGAATGTAAATATATTCAAACGACAAGAAGAAGAAGAAGAAGAAGAAGAAGAAGAAGAAGAAGAAGAAGAAGAAGAAGAAGAGGAAGAAGAAACTTCCTCCTTTCTTGTGGTGCCAAGCATAAACTCAAATGCGTTTTATAGGTGGTAAGGGAGGATGGGGGAAAAATGTCTAAACGACTATGCAACATCCTTCGAAATGGTCCAGGAACAAGCAGCTTACCGATGCCAACGTGTTTGGCTCAAAAGGAACGATTTGTATTTCCTTTCTTTCGTTTTACATATATACATATGTATGTATGTGTTCATATGTAATGTATATTATATTTCTGCGTACGTTTATACGCGGAGACATTTCAAACGTTCGTAGCTCATGAGAGATATTCGATGTGAAAATGAAAATTATTCTATGTATAATTTATTCGTAATCTTTTCCTTCGTAATTCTTTCTTTTTCGTTTTCTTTTTTCTTTACTATTTTATTCGTAGAATTGTAATAGAAATTACAAGTTCATTATTATAGAAATTATTATTGGACGACATTTGAACTCGTGATCATACTTTTATAAATATTTTATTATCGATAAATAACATTGTATACGTTTTGAATTTCAGCGTGAGTCGATAACGTAGGATGGATATTTTGTTCGGAGGATCGATCGGCGGCCATCATCGTTCAACCTGTCCTTTACATCGAGCACGATTTTAGCGAAAAGGTAAAGACACCAAAATATCTTTCCGATCCATTATGTACATATTTCTCTTGGCCTTTTACATCGCGGTTTAAGTTATCGGAAAAAAATATGAGAATGTTAACAGAATCGATAACGTCCTTCTCGTCTCAGGAGCGACGTTAATTAGCTACCGACTCGAAGGCAAACGATATTATCGCGTCCTTAGGAAATACGTGCGTGCAACTTCTTCTTGATTATCCTTAGTTTAGAAAAAAAGGACAAAAAAAGTAAAAAAAAAAAAAAAAAAAAATGTCACGTGTAACGAGTTCCATGGATAAAAGGATCCATCGATCGATCGGTCGATCGAGGAAAAGAATTTCCGGGTGGATACTTTCAATGTCAAGCGAATCTTGTCGTTCAACTTTTGTGAATATTAATAATAACGTAATACATAATTATCTCGTCTTTATTGTCAAATAATAATATTATATAAAAATATACAAAATGAGAAAATCGTATAAATTAATTAATTCTCTTCGTTTATTTACTTATTGTATAAGTCACTTTTGTGATAAAAATTTCTCTAGATTTGAAGATAAAATATGAAGTGTTATACGTTTCATTCTCGATAAATAAATATATATATATATATATATATGTATACATACATATACGTGACACGCATAAATCGTTTGTTCGAGCCACCGACGATACGCATGAGAGAGGGATTGGGGGAGGAGAGAGAGAGAGAGAAAGAGAGAGAGACATTTACGAGTATTATTAATCGAAAGTGTCGTGCCAAGTTGTCGAGAGTGGCTCGTGCCGAGGAGAACTTGTGCGCTCTTTGAGAAACGAACAAGATATTATTTTCCTTTTTATATAATTATATATAAAACATTTATTTCTTTTTTTTTGTATTTTTATTCCTATGTTTTGTCGCTAGGAACGTAATCTTTTCTTTTCTCGAAAAAAAATTTATTTCTTTTTTACTTTCGATAGAGTTTCAATTTTGTCGATCATTAACGAATTTCATGATTGAGACGAAATATGAGAGAAATAGAGAGAGACATTATATATAGTATATATGTTTAAAAGACTAACAATTCGAGATTCACGCCAAAGAAACGAGGCTCCGCATACCAAGGATTGCCAGGAAATTTGGGAAATGCAAATTTCACCGCTTACGTCTCGCGGCAAATTCGCTTATTTATCGGGCCGACACCTCCGCATCTGGAAGTCGGTGGAATTTGCTGTCAAAACGCGCCAGAAGGCACTTTATAATAGCGGTCTTTTAGATCGTTTCGTCTTTTTCTCTCTCTCTCTCTCTTCTTCCCTGCGGGCATTCGGCCATGTTCGATGACAGCTCAAAGTCATCATCGTTTTTCTATTTAATGAATTAATTCGCATATACTAGAGATATCTAACTAGTCATCGTCTCATTGCAATCATCCTTTTGTTTGTACTTTTTATTTTTTTTTTTTATTAATTTTATTTTTTCTTTTGTTTTTTGTTTTACTTACGTATAGTAATCATTTACGAGTCGTCTATTTAAAGAACCGGTTTAATTAAAGAATGCTATTGAAAAATGAGCATTGATGTCATTTCGTAATTCCGATCGTTCTTTCTAATTTTATGTATTCAAAATTATTCAATCACTGTCGTCTTTTCGCATATGTTATGTTATGTTATGTTATATATGTATGTATGTATGTATGTATATATGAAGGATCGTTTTGGTTGTTTTCACTGCCTTCCGGTCCCGGCTCGAGTCTATTTCGCGATGACGATATATCGAAGACGCGGGAAACTATTTTTGCCGAGCGTTCCTCTATTTCGAGATTCGGACGTAACCTTTCGGATGCGGATGCGTCTGGCAACGGTGTCGGTCGCGGTCTAAACTCCTTCTTCCTTCTCCTCCTCCTCCTCTTCTTCCTCCTCTTCCTCCTTTCCTCGTCTTTCTACTCCTTTTCCTCCTTCTCTTTCTTAGTTCGCACGATCGGAAAAACAAGCGTTTCGTTAGATAACGAGCAAAGGAACCTTTTAATGACGTCAATAAGTTGAATCTGAAATTCATTCAAACACTAGCTCATCGTACTTACTGGACACGATGTTTTCTCTCTTTCTCTGTCTTTCTCTTATTCATTGAATAAATATTGTACTATTTTTATTCCTTCTTCTATAGTCATAGATGCGTAAAGTATCATCTTTATCTTCATCTTCATCATCGTCGTCGTCGTCGTCGTCGTCGTCGTCGTCGTCGTCGTCCTCGTCGTCGGTGTCGTCGATTCAGCATCTCATATCTCGGTCCAGCAATGTGTTCGACGAAGCGGCAAGTACGTTGACGCTTCAACGACGTTCTATCCGTTCGCGTGTTGTGTTTGATGTCGCGTTGGCGCGCCAGATAGTCCGACGTCAGTCAGGAGTTTCATTCATCGTTCCGTATATTTTCGATTTACCCTTACACACACACACACACACACACACAAATACAAATATATACACTCTTCTCTCTTTCTCTCAACCTACCTACCTATCTATCTATCTATCTATCTATCTATTTTTCTATCTTTCTCTTTAACGTAGCCACACTTGTTGCTATATCTACATCGACAAGCTGCCAAAGTTCGAAAGCAACTCGGCTAATTATTATCGAAGCTTCGATATCGACTGGCTGACTTAAAGGAATGTGACGAAAAAATGACGCGTTTCACGTGGGTGGTTCTTTAAAAAGAGCATGAAAGAGAAAGAGAGAGAGAGATAGATAGATAGAGGGAGCATACCGAAATAGAATCACGAAGCATCCGATCGTAGCTGCAGAGTTAACGACTCGTAAGAAACGTCGTTAATGTTTGTTGCCTCCTCGAGCTTTCTATATTTAACCGGTCCGATCGAGTATACGGCAACGTCAAGGCCGCATTGCGAAACGATTATCGACGACACACGTTTAGAGTTCTAGCAGAGAGGGAGAGAGAGAGAGAGAGAGATTCAGAGTGATGGATAAATAGACGAAGTTAGAGTGAGAAAGATTGCAGAGGAAAGAAAAAAGGAGGTCGATTAATCTATTCTCTTTGAATTTTCTACACGTACTAAGTTTCCAGGTTTTCGTCCTCGAACAAGTGTTCCAACAATGTGTTGTAAAAGAAAGAAAAAAAGAAATGTTAACAGCTCCGCTTGAAAACCCGTTTCTCATTTCGCGTGATCTTTTAAACGAAAGGCTTCAAGGATTTATATACGTCGCGATACGTTTAAAAGAGGGTCGTCGTAATAGAAGAAGATAATACGTTCGATAAGAGTCTAGTTGAAAGTGATTCAATGATTAAGGGGAACGAGATGTCTCTTTAGAAACGGATAATCTATGCTAAGGGAAATCAATGCGATGGGAAAACGAAGATACAAACGAGCTTTATTTTCTTAGTGTCTTCTTTTTATTTTTGCTTCGTCGATTACACGGTAATTACATATGATACACTGTACAATCGTTAGAAACTATTATAACTGGGCACTTACGTTTTAAAGATCGTATCGTTCAAGAATTCTGTTGAGATAGGAAGGAAGGAGGAAACGTTTTTGTCTTTCTTCCTTTTTTCTTTCCTATTTGCATTTATCTCTGGATATACTGAAGATCCGCTCATTGAGTACGACTGACCATATACTTTTTTTCATGTACCATACGGTCGTTAGAGCAATGATACCAATTCCGATGGCCTTTATAGTCATCAGTTTTCGCTTGTCGTGATCTTGTCCACTCGACCAAGAAAGAAATTCTACGACGTCCTTTGCCATTTGCGATTTGGTCGCTGGTGTGCCGTCATCGTATTCTAAGATGCCATCGTGAAGCAACTAAAAAGTTAAAGTTTTTAAGATGGAAACTTTAACGTGTATTCTCGTTGCAATAATACCTCTGTCATGGAGAGCGCAGTTCCCAAAAAGTAGGGATTGAAATGTTGGGTTTCCGTTAGGGTCACACCTGCAGGTGGTTCCATGAAGCCAGTAAGTAAAGAGAATACATAATTTCGTCCGTTTTTTCTGGCATTTATTATGTAGCTCAAATCCGGCGGATAAGCACCGTTATTGGCAGCTCTCGATGCTTCCTCGTTCGGGAACGGCGGCGGTATTTTATCGGGTAGTCTTCCAGGTCTTTTGTAATAATTTCCTTCCTCGTCTGGTCCATCGTCGATCTGTTTAAAAAATAAAAAAAAAAGAATAATGATAATAAAAGAATAAAAATAAATTTGAACGATGGGATTAAATCTTACCTCGTATTCGGACGCAATAGCAATGATTTCCTCTTTCGTATGCGACACCTCGATCAAATCCATAAAACGAACGAATTCAAGGCTGTGACAAGCGCTACAGACCGCTTTATAAACCTGCCAGCCTCTTCGTACAGCACTATGATCGAGAGAACCCAAAAATTTATCGAGCTTCCAGGGGTAACTCGGTGGCATGGCTTGCACGCTGTTGGCCTTGACCGAGCTGTCGAGGAAATACAAAATGGATCCACAGGTGGTGGCTGCACCTGTGAGGACACCCAGAGATATACGAATTCTCTTCCTGTCATTTTCACACCTACTACGAGTTCCAATAGACCGTAAAGCGACGCGATCGCATCTATTTCCACGTATTTTATCGAAAGTTCTTACTAAAACGGCGTAACTTCCTTTGAAAACGGTAGCCATCTTTTCCCAAGCAAAATAACATCGATCGATCGAAACAATCGACGTTATAATATTTTTTCTAGAAACGAAGTATCTTCTCGAGATAAATAAAACTAAATCGTTGTTTCTTTTTTTCTTCGTATTTTAATTCGTCAGAAAAATATCTAGTCGGTCGAAACAATGTGATCATTTATTTACTCATTTACATCATTGTATATCTTTCCGAGGATTTATATTTTTGACGTAATTATTGATTCTCATTATCCATTGTCTTTTCCTTTTCGTTCTTTTTCTTTTTTCCTTTTTTTATTTATGCAATTTGAAGAAATCTTCACTATCGGACGCATTGAACATATTTGCATACACAAATACATAGGGTTATGTACACGTACGTACGTGCATACGTAAGTTTGTAGACGTTCAGGACGGAGAGTATCATTGATTACGTTACACAACGAGCGTTACACAACGTTTTACAATAAAGGCACCGAGTGTATTTCCGCGACGTTATAAATAAACCACTTGGTTATGCTTGGCATTATGCATGCGTGCACATTGCCGCTCGGCGCTTGCTGCGACTTGACCTATCTCTCTCTCTTTCTCTCTCTCTCCACATACACACACACACACACGCACACATGCGCGCGCGAAGACGTGCATACACAAGCACACACACATAGGCACACACGTATATACATTCTTGATCTTTCTCTCTCTTTACACGACTGGATTATGAAAATCTATGCGACGACACGCTGGATATATTCGACGTCGGACACGTTTCCTGCTGATACGCGAATCATCGCAAGTTGCATCTTCCATATTCGCGGCGAACGAGCGATCATTCTGATAAAGCGTGAATCCAACTTCCCTTTGCTCTCTTATATAAATGTATTTAAAGACTCGTAGGAATATCTTAAGCGATTCGTCGTCGTACGTAAGACATCGATTGCTGGATTTCCAATAATCGATGCCCGACGAGGTGCCTGAACTCAATTCTTTCTTTTCAATATTTTTTTTTAAATATATATTATTTTATTCATTTCTTTTCGTTTGTCTTTTCTCTTTCTATCCTTCTTTCTTTTCCTTTTTAATTTTTCAAGTAAAACTAGCTACGTTTCACTCGTTTAAAGCCTTGTTAGCTGTTTTATGGCTAATATTTCCGCAAGTTAAGCAGCCTAAATTTTCCGTCAGATCATAAAGAGAAATTATACAGTATCTCATTTCAGTTGGATAAAAATAATAAGAGTATTTGAGATATTACAAACATAAAATTAAAGTTTCATATTAAAGCTTTAATATTTTATATTTAAGTTCTTATATTAATAATAATGGATAGTTGGAAAGTTAAACTATTTTTAATAGTTTGGTACGAAACATTTTTCATTACAGTTGACTTCGAATGTTATTCTTCGACGAATCATCTGTTTTTTCTGACAATACATTGATAAAATAATCCAAGGAATTTTACATTTGCTGTTAAAATTATCAACTAAACACCGAAACAGAGAGAGAGAGAGAAAGAGGAATCGATTCGAAACATATATTGACAGCCGACATTTTTTTAAGCATTTCTTTGCACTTTCCAATAATTCGATCATTTTACACGAATCGAAATAAAGAAACAAAAATATAAGAATTTTTATAGAAAATCTTTTTCACCAATTTCTCTTGAATGCTCTTTTTATTTTTCTATTATTTCTCTGCGGTTTTTGAGACAATTCCGAACGTCCATGTCAACTTCCAGGATAAATTCCCGTCTATTTTATATCTCTCTGCGTCGTCGCGACGAGCTAAATTGATTCGTATCGACGCTTTAGTTTCTTTGTACGAGAGTACGAGAAATAGAGAGAGAGAAAGAGAGAGAGAAAAATAGAATAGAATCGGACAAGGGAAGGAAGGAAAATCGAAGCTACCCCGAGACCAAAGACGATTTATTATTAACGCTACTCGAGGCGAGGTTAAACGATTTTAGCGCGATTAGCAACCACTAGCGAGCTCGAGAACTCATAGATTTAATTCCGTTCATCGTCGAATTTAACGATCGGTTTGTCGATCAAGCTTTTCCTCCCTTTAATCCCCTTCTACCCTTAAATCTCTCTTCTTACCCTTCCTAATTGTATTTCCATTTCGGCATCCCAATGCTCTGACGTTAATTGCATTAGTTAAAAATATTTTTTTTCCTATTTTCTTTTTTTATTTATTATTATCATCTTTTTTTCATGAGATTCTATAAGAAGATATTTCTTTTCCTTCTACTTCTTTCATTCTATATCTTTCGTACGTATCTTTCGTGTATATTTGTTTACAATGGAAATTAGAGATTCTCTATTAAAATAAAAATAATCGTTGAGTGTTAGAGGATTATCGATATATAAGTTAAATTGATGATAGATTAATGGTTATTAATCGATCGGTAAAAGATTAGAAAAATCTCAACACGATAAATCGCTGGGATCGCGTGATCGTCTCGAGGAAAATCAGAAACGATTAGGAGCGATTAGAAATAACTGAATCGGTTAAGATCGATTCTAAGAAAAAGGGGGAATATCGTTTGTAACGGCGGCGCCGATCTTATCGAAATCATTGAGAGAGGGTGTATAATAGTTGCTTTTATATTTATTAGATAGAAACGTGTTATACCAACTCGTGTGATCTATATGTGTTTAACGTGATCGTCCATTTCTCCTTTCGGTATCTTCAGTTGTAGCACCATTAACGTCAGATGTTTCTTAAAGTCTCATGGATAAACTAATTAATCGATTAGAATGTTTAATAAACGCATCTTATTGAGTAGGATCGAAAAGGGGAATCGAAGTAAACATTAAACAAAGACGTTTCTTTTAAAATAAATTATCGGTGACACGAATCGCGATATATCATTAATAATATTTCAAAGTCGAATGATATCGGTAAAGAATGAAACAATTTTATAGAGTACAATGTATGTATTTTTTCATTTCTTGTATATATTATTTCACAAAATAACATTGACTATTAACGTTAAAGTCGATAAGAAAATTATGACGAAGACGGAGAGTTTACATTTGTAAAACGAAAAGAAAAAAGATATAAATAAATAAATAAAGCAAAGAGAGATGAGAGAAATTAGGTAAATATTTTGTAAATATAATCGTCCTCCCGAGACGACGTTTCTCAAAATAGCATGCCGCATATCGCGACACGCTGTCGACTTATTATCATCTTCACGATCTCTCTCTTTTTCTCTGTCTATCTCTTTCTTTTTACCATGGCGGAAAAAACCTCGAATTGATCTGGAACATAGCGAATCTCGCCAAATTTCGAGCCGTCGTGATCGTAAAGCTCCTAGCACGCGACAACACAGAAAAATACAAGTATACGTACATACACACATATATATATAAGTACATACATAAACACGTATATAAATCTTCTTTGTATACATATGTCTGTTTCTTTCTCTTACGTGTCCATCCAAGAAAAAAAAATGAAAAAAAAACAAGATTATCTAAAGTATTTCTTCCTCTCTTTCTCTCTCTCTTTATCTCTCTATCTGTCAAGAGAGAAGAGACGTAGAACGAACGTAGCTCGATGACTAGGTGGGTGGATGGATACGTGGGGTAAAACGAGAGTGTTATATAAATAGAAGCGGTCAATGCTGCTATGGGAACACTAGAGAGTGACGCGTGCGGTGGTTGCGAGCGAGGGGTGAGAGAGGGTGAAACGACTCACTCCCAATTCATTAGACCCTTGGAGCACCTGCGAGATCCACGAATTCAGAGCGTCGAGTTATTTTCCATCGGTCAATCCCTATAGATTCTTCTGTTATCCGATTATACATGGATATATACATAGGTATATACAGATATATGTATATATATACTGTAAATACAGGGGAGTAACAATCGCGTGATCACTTTTGTAAAGTTTAATCTTCCAATTTTTGAATTTTTCGAAAAAAAAGAGAATCCTCTATAAGTTTCACTTGTTTATTATAAAAGTATTATAAATATTGTTTATTTTATATATATATATATAATTTCAAAACTGTTTAATTGAAATCTATGTAAAGCTTTCGACGAGAAATTGTTATTCTTTTCTTTCGTTTCTTTTTCTTTCTCCTTTTTTTGTTCTTAGAATTTATTACAATAAAAGAAATGAAGAGAACGATTTCGAAATTGCATTTTATTTTTTGTTTTTTGTTTTTGATCATCATAATATCGAAGTGATCGATCGGAACAATTTTTCTGAATTATCATGGGAGAACTATTTAAGGCACATAAACATTGGGTAACTCACCCCGTAGATTATTTTCCTTTTTTTACCATGTAACCACACGTATAATAATAACCACGATCGATGCACGGTATTTGCTATTAGGGTAGCTTTTTAAGGGAAGTTCGAAGGGATATCCAACGTGCTAGGTATATTTCCGTGGGAAAGAAATCGAAGGAAAAAGGGCGAAAATCTGAAGGTGGGAAGGGTCGAATGGCCGAGGAGTAGAGAAACCCTTGGCTAGAACGGGGTCACTTGGAGTTATTAATAATACCGAACACACTATTCTCTAGTCGAATACCTCGACTCGGATGCGTAACTGCCTTATTATTCACCTTATGTGACCTTATCGTCGACAGCTATGACAAAGATGGACGACGATGGACAATGGAGGACAACTATGAGAATGTGCATCATTGTCCATGGGCTAAACTATTGGAAGCGGAAAGAAAAAAAAATTGGAAATCAAGTTATCTGTATCGCAATATGTAAAAAAGGGGAGAGAGTGAATGAGAGAGAAAGAGAGAGAGAGAGAGAGAGAGAGAGAGAGAGAGAGAGAGAGAGAGAGAGAGAGATAAAAAACGAGAGCAATCCCGGTGAAAATCGATTGAGCGCTTGCATTCCCTGGACTCACGCCGTATCAAGCCCTTTCTATAGCGTCCCTCGTTTTCATCATTTTTTAACCCCACATGGTTCTCTGCTTTTTTTGTATACATTTTTTTCTTTTCTTCTTATCCAGGACGAAACAAACGAAAGTAAAGAAATCCATTTTGATGCATATAATTTTCTAATCATTGTTCGAGGATGATATAAATATAAGATGAATTTGAAAAAGTAATATAATACAATTTTATACATAGAGTTAATAATTATGTATCTTTTTTATGTTTTCTTTTTCTTGCCAATTCTTAGCTGATCGTAATAAAGAAAAGAAATTCTTCTGTTTATGCGGACAATTTGTTAATAATTAGTTATGTTATATAGTTTATTTTGTATATATAACATATATATATATATGTATGTACGTATGCGGGTGTAGATGTATATATATATATATATATATATATATACACAATGTTGCACACAAAATAGGCTGGCATGCTTTATTTTCGTCGAAGCACATTTATTTTTACCGTTCCACCGACGATAAGCAGGCTAACGGGCAATGTTCGTCTTCGATATATTCTCTAACGATTTCACTTGCTTCTTTGTCTCTTTCTCTTTCTCTTCTCTTTCTTCTTCAGAAATACTAGCAGACGTATAAGAAAAAACAGGAGGACCGGTTAAGAATGTCACTCGAGCGTTTAAATCGTGTCGAGCGTTTAATCGATAATGTGAAGGGTAAGCGCGCAGGAGGTGGGCTAAAAGAGGTGGGGATATATATTAATCGTGTGTGTGTACGTGTATGTATGTGTATATATATATATATATATATATATATAAAAGAAGTTAGAGAAATTTGCAAAGTAATCTCTTTTTGATCGTGTTAAATAAGGATCATAAAAAAAACTTAAAAATTGCACTGATAAATGATTGTAGAAAGAAGAGAGAAAAAAGATTAACATTGTCTTAACTTTGAAATCATTCATAGATCTTCAATAAAAATGGTGATATCTTCATAAATCTTCTGATGACTGTATATATATAATTATTAAAAAGTACATTACAAATAAAATGAATCGACGAGTACATTTAATGAACCTTTTATTAGGAATCAAAATATTAGAGAAATGTAATCGATCATTTTCTTTAACTTCTTTATGATGAATTTCTTTATAATGAATCAATTATATTGTTGTTACACGTATATATTCTCGTTATTGCAATATTTGTTTCTTAAGACAATTACCATTATTTGTTATGAGTAGAATGAAACCGAACAACTTAGCAGGACTTAAGAAAGCAAGAACGTGAGAGAGATAGAGAGAGAGAGAGAAGTCTTTAAAATAGAATAATCGTTTTTAGCGTGAGAGCGAGCGAGCGAGCGAGTAAGCAAGCAAGCAAGCAAGCAAGCGGATCTCATTCGAATCGAAAGGACAAGACAAGAGGGAGAACAGAGCAATAGCATCAGTAACAGCAGCATGGTTGTGACAAGTTGACGAGTGTTACGTCACACAAAGGCCAGCTGTGAGGGGTGTGCAGGAGCAGTAAAGAAATGCTACTAGTGGGCGGGGGTGGGTCGGAGCTGGTGGGGGAAGGATGAGTCGAGAAAAGAAGGGAGAGAAGACGCGTCCATATAGCTGAAATCTATTCAGGACCCGGCTTTGGTAGTCAGCCAATTCTATTTTCTCGAGCGAAGGCGGCTTCGCATTGTACCTGCGCTAATTTCGTTACGCGCTAGCTCTCGACGTTTTGCTTTAGGTGTATGTGTCTGTATATATGTATGTATGTATGTGTATTTGTATTTGTGGGTGGATAGATAGATGGATGGATGGATGGGTGCGCTAGCGTTTGTTACCAACACACGTTCTTTGTCGTGGTTCCGAGTAACAAATTTGTTCTTTTTTTATTTATTCCGCTTTTTTCGTACTTATCGAAGGTCGACAAATAAATCGATTGGATAGGTGCTGTTTCACTTGTTTTATTATATATATTTGTGTTAGTTCTTTTATTTATTACATATATATATTTTTTTTAATACATATTCGAATATAACTGTACACATACACACACGCACATATAAAAACACGTACTATGTATGTGTGCGCGCGCGTAGGAGCATGCCACACGAAAAGCTTGCTTGCCACTGTTGTGTCGTCGTCGTCGACGGTACTCCGCCGCTTGAAAAAAAAAGAAAAAAGAAAAAGCACACATCGATCGATCGCAAACGCTTCTATTTCTGTCGTAGCCAGCCACGTTGCGCTCGCTCGCTCGTTCGCACCGACGGATGGACGCGGACGGACGGACGGACGGACGGACGGACGGACGGACGAATGCTGTGCCATTGTTTACTCGTCACCTCCCGCCATATATTTTTCATGCAAAGTATATTTAATACACGTTTTTTTTTCTCTCTTTTTTACTCTCTTTCTTTCTCTCTCTCTCTCAATTACATGGGAAAAAAAGCATTCGGAACGTTAGATTTTCTAATCATCCCCCCTTTTCAACTCTGATCCATTGTTCGTATAATCAAGAGGCACGATTCGAATTTCACGCGTATCGAGGCATTACCACCATTTTATTCGATGGTCGATATTTATCGAAACGATTTCAAAGAAACGAGGGAAGCAAAGAGGATTGATATGAAAAGTTTCCTTTCCAAGTAATTCGATCAAATTGAAAAGCCAAATAAGCCAAAAATTTTACGTCTTGAGATTCAGGATAGGGAACATAATTTTTCCTCGAATTTTGATAGTCGTCTAGGCGATAGAAAAGAAAGAGACAGATACATACATATATATATATATATATATATATATATATATATATACACACACACACAGGGCAAGCGAAGGGAGGTGGTGCGAGCAGTAAACATGACCCAGATTCAAGCCGGGACGGTGGTGGCGCCCGAGTAAAGGGAGGAGAAGTTGTTCGAGGGGAGTAGAGGAGAGTTGGTCACGGGAACGTGAAGAGACGTAAGGGGGAAACGAAGAGGGCGAGAACCAATAACCTAGCCTAATAGCGTGCACCGTGCAAGAGTCGACGTGTTAGTACGCGCGCAAAGGTCACCCCCGGAGGAGTCGAGTGCCGTCTCCTATTTATAGGAACCTCCTCCCTCCCGCTTCGACCCAGGCTTTCCCTCTTCTCTTCTCTTCTCTTCTCTTCTAACACCACCGTTCTTCCTCGTCCCACTCGATCCTCCCACGAAAAACCTTACCATGCTATAAATAGACGACCACTACCATTCTCTCTCTCTCTCTCTCTATCTCTCTTTCTCTCTCCCCTATCTCTCTATCCCTATCTTTCTTTCTTTATTTCCCTCTACTTTACAGTAACAACACACACAAACACCCTCGTGACAAGGCAGCAACCCTCTCTCGTGACTGTTGTCATCTCCTTTCACGCTACCTGTTAAGACTGTCTTTTCTTTTCTTTTCGCTTTTTGACTTCTTCCTCATCCTTTTCTTTGTTTTTCTTTTTTGTCTTTCTCATCGTTGTTTTTTTCCTTCTTTCGTTTCCTGTTTTTTTACTTTCAAAGAAATAGGCATTATAAACACGTTAGTAGGATCGTTGTCGATGTCCGACCCCCACGCGAAGAAGCTGTCGTCAGTGTTTAGGTCCATTAAATACCTTCCTGTCCTATCCTTTTCACACTAGTCGTTACGTTATACTCGTTAGGGGACGACGAAAATGAGGGTTCGAAGAGCGACCCTGTTGCAGGTGTCTCGACCTGCCACTGGGATCCTTTTAATCTTTTTTTCTTTCTCTTTTTCTCTCTTTCTCTTTCTATCTCTTTTTTAAGTTAACCTCCTCTTTTCTCACGATCATATATTTATGTGTATATGTGTGGAAAGTTTCGTATCTGGTCGATCAATTTTATTAATCTTTTTTTGAGCTTGGATGGATAGATTTGCATGTCGAACCTCTTTGCATGTAGACTATTACACGGATTATTTTAGGATGAACGATCGATCCACGATTCTTCTTCAGCATCCAAATATATACATCGCTGCATAGAAAAGAATTTGTCAAAGCATGTAAATACATACCTTATATAGGGAGCATACTGACCCTAGTTGACCTAAATTTTACGCTGAAGGCACAGTTTACATATATATATATATATATATATATATATATATATATATATATTCTCTGTGAATAAATTTTAATCGAAAAGAGAGAGAGAGAGGAGAGAGGGATAGATCGATGAATTTATACTCTAAGTTTATAAAGCTGATTAATTCTGGTGAATATCTATATAAAATTACGTATGAATATATTAAAAAAAAAAAAGAAAAGAGAAAAGCAAAAAACTAAATATAAATTATTTTAAGAATTTATGCTAAACGTTTATCTCGATTCTCATCAGAAAAGCTGAAAAATCCTCCATGACTCTTCGTCTTTGTCTTCTTTCCTCTCGAACTTTTCTACGTATACGATGAAAGAGGAAGAAGAAGAAGAAGAAGAAGAAAAAGAAGATGAAGAAGATAGAAGAAGAAGAAGAAAAAGAAGTAGAAGAAGTAGAAGAAGATGGAGATATCTCGAGCGTCGAAGAACGCGCGAGCGAGAGGCGGCGAATATTAATGCGTGTTTTTACACGTGTGGGCGTTTATTTTTGACCGTATTTTTAGCGTCCGGTATTTTCGAACGAGCCGCACACTATTTTCGTACTAGCATATACGTCGAATACGAGGAGCACGCCTATGTACTACCTATGAGAAAGACAGAGAGAGAAAGAGAAAGAGAGAGAGAGAGAGAGAGAGAGAGAGAGAGAGAAAGTGTGCACTTCTAAGTCCGCCTACGAAAAATCGTCACAAGCCAATTTTTCTCTCTTCAATGTGAGAAATTTCTTGAATGAAACTCTCCTCGCATGATAGTTACGCAAAGATTTTTCCAACTTTTTCGATTTTATTACCTCTAAACGAGATTTCATTCATTTCAGTATCTATGTTTCCGTGTGCATCGTGTGTTATCTTATTCTTTTTCTTTTTCTTCTTTTCTGTTTCTTTCTTTCTGTTTCTCTTTTTTCATTTTTTTCTTTTCTTTTTTTTGTTGTTTTTTTTTTTTTTTATTTTTTCTCTAGGGAACAAGAACGCGTTACCTCCCTCGGGAGGAGTAGAGCATTTCGTAAAAGTAGAACGGTCCGTTTGTTAAGGGCGCGTATTTATATATATACACACACACACACACATACACTCATACACACACCCTGGTCGACCTCATGCCGAGGCAACTCGATGTAATCCTCCTTCCCCTCATTTCTCCTCTCTTTCTCTCTTTTTATTTCTTTTATATTTCTTTTTGCTTGCCATTTTTTGACTGCTCTTTCTTTCTAATTTTCCTTCTTCTTCTTCTCTCTTTTTCTTCTTCCTCGTATTCTTCTTCTTCGTAAAAGAAAAATAGTTTTCGAGAGCGTTAACACGAATGAATTATTTCCTTTCGTTTGTTGGGACTAATAAGGGAGGAAACAATAGAAATCAAATGAAGTGTAACAATTTAATAAAGTCTTTTTCAATAATTTGAATAAATATATATACATATATAGATAGATGGATAGATAGATAGATAGATAGATAGATAGATAGATAGATAGATAGATAGATAGATAGATAGATAGATAGATAGATAAATAGATAGATAGAGATGAATGTTCATTAATATTTATTACAATGTACAAAGAAATATAAAAGAGGAAAAGCAATAATAAACGCAAAATGGAAAGAAATTAATAATGAAGAGGTAGGATATGAAAAAAAGAAAGAAAGAAAAAAAATCAGATTAAGTTTACTATATCACGTTTACCATGAGTTGCAGTACACTTCCAAACGTGAGTCATTTAATCCGTGTAATTGCTTCAGCACGTAATTAAACGGCACTGTGCTCCGACAGCGAATATCTCATTTCTCAGTATTTCTCTTTGTGTGCATCTATATACGAATTTATCATTTTCCGTATACAAATTTTTTCATAGCTGATGAATAGAAACCGACGATTTTTATTTGTTCTTTTTCTCTCTTTCTTTTTCTCTCCTTATCCGTAAAACTTGATAATTTTGACCTGGATCGTTCATGGATTTATGCGAATTTTTGGAGCGTGTAGCCTTTAAAAAAGAAGTAAAAAGAACGCAAGAGGATAATGGATGCTGTGACGTAAAAATAATTTCTATGGTTGGTCCTTTTTTCTTCTTTTCTTTTTCTGTTTCTTTCTTATTTCTTTTCTTTCTACGAAGAAAGGGTAGACAAAAGGACATAGTCGAGTTCTTTACCGTCAACCAAGTTCTTTCTCTTTCTTTCCTTATTTTTTCCCTTTCTCTCTCTCATTTTTTTTAGGTAAATTCATATATACCGTACGAAAAAAAAAAAGAACTTTTCGTATCCCTCGTCGCGTTCACCCAAGTGCCATTCCAAAGGGGTGGAAAGGGTCGAGAGCTAGGTAAGCAGCTAAAAATAACGACGGTACATCATATCGAACGGTCGGTTATAAATAGATCAAATTGACTTGACGAGAGAGAGAGAGAGAGAGAGAGAGAGAGAGAGAGAGAGAGAGAGAGAGAGTGAGAGGGGTGGAGGGAGAGAAAGAGAGAGAAAGAAAGAGGGAGGGAACTCTATGCAAAGTGATGTGTATGACAAAAATCAGCATCGATAAAAGAATTTTTTCATTGTATAAATTTATTAACGTTGCACGATAACTATTTGTTAAAAAAACAAATACATGTATATATACACACATATATATATTAAAAAAAAAAATAAAATAAAAAATACTATTTTTGAAATAAATCGATTAAAGTGTAAGACACTATATATGAATATATGCGTAACTATAACGATACGTGATCATGTGTACACTGTGCACATTTTTTACTCGATTTCTCCTTTTTTATTTATAAACACGGAAACGTCTCAAGTTCGAGATTCCCTTTACTTCTCTCTCTCTTTCTCTGTCTTCACATTTCACAGGGTACTTCTAGTAACCACGTTGACTATCTCGTAGTTTCTCAACGAGACATTAATTACTGTAAAACGGACGTATCTACAACGTGTTTCTTCAACGCACACACATACACGCACACAATAAATACACAACAGACACATATACACACATATAGTAAACACAGAGACGCACACGTACAGAATACACAACAGACCACAATACACATACACATTTGCGCGCACGACAGCTTCGTGTCAGTGCTATCTCTAACTACCGCTTCGTACGGATCGATAGAGAGTTTAGGGTCGACGGCGAAGGGTCGAAGACGGCAAGAGGAAAGCGGCCGACCTTGTTAGCTATTTTCGGAAAGGTGCACGTAATTGGTTCGATACTTTTTTTTCTCTCTTTCTTTTTTCTTTTTTCCTTCTTTACCTTCGTTCGGCGACTCTGAGAGACGAAGAAAAAAAGAGAGATAGAGACACGCATGCATACACGTGAGAACACGAAGGAAAGACAACAGAAACAAGAGAAAAAAGAAGAAACAAGAAAGAAAATTCCGCTTTAGATCGAATTAGGCCACAAAGAGACACGTAGCTCGGAGACAAAGGAGTAGTTCTATTCTGACTTTCGATCGCGGGAACAAAGCGAAAGGTCGAGAGAGAGAGAGAGAAAGAGATACGAGTCGACTATGATGTTTCGATTCTCTTCTATCGCTAATTAGCTTTATTTTACATCTTTTCTTAAAGTTCCTCGTAAATAGGGAAATAATTAAGAAAAAACTCTCCACCGTTTTATAGTGATCAATTCGTTTAATGAAAGATAAGTTTTCAAAGTTTTGAGAGGAGATAGAAAATTATTGCCACGAAGAGAGAAAATAAAAGGGTTGCCTCTCATTAAGATCGTTTGGAAAACTCGCTGTGCAAGCTCCCACGAGTGCTTCTCGTATTCCTTCCAATCGTCATCGTACGCGATAAGCTTAATCTGTACAGTGTCATTAACGCCAGTAATATATACACGTGTATGTATATATACGTGTATGTATATGTATATATTCTGATTACTCGTTGATTTCTATGAATTGGCACGCAAAAAACAAAGGGCCACCGATAAGACCGCTTCCTCAAGCGGTAGACCACAACCCACGAACTTCCGACGGGTAGCAATGTACATTTTTTAATCCATTCAGATTACTCGATGCGTCATCGAGATGCTTTTTGAGATAATGTATTACTTATATCGGGAAATCGTGTTGTTCGAACATGATGAATGAGAAAATCGTTATCATTGACAATTGACGAATGATAAATAATATTTTATTGGTTAATATTCAAGGTTAAATTAATATTATATTTAAATATAAACATACCGTTATTTATTGAATAACGAATGATATAAAATAAAAAACGATTAGAGTCTCGTGGCCCAAGAAAAGCACGGTTACGTGCCTGTCTGCTGCGGGAAGAGAGCGCGCGGACGACGCAACAATGCTGGCGAAGTCTAAAAATAGTTTGAATTTGGCGGTACCGCCGAGAGCGGCGCTGCCGGCACGGCGCGAAAGGCGACGGGAGAGGAGTGGGAGGTGCGAGCGGGTGGCGAGACTCGCGGTGCCTGCCAGTTCTCTCTCGGCTGTCGCGCGGTAACGTTGTGTAGTTTTCGTCTCGGTCTCGCGTCACTTTCGTGAAGTTTTTTTTCCTTTTGTATCATCGTTCTTTTGGAGGCCACCGATCTACGATGAATTTCTATTTATTACTTTGTGAATCGCGAGTGATCGAGTGATAGAAAAATATCGTGTGAGAAAAGTAAGAAAAGAAGGAAGAAAGAAAAAGGAGATAGAGAAAGATAGAGATAGAGAGAGAGAACGAGAGAGAGAGAGAGAGAGAGAAGCGAGCGAGCGAGTACATAGAGACATACACGTACACGCATATACATAGACGCAGAAGAAGAGCGTCGTGGCAGCTTCCGCATCGCGAAGGAGAACTCGGGACCCACATCGGCTAGTATTCTTTGCCAACCCATCTCACGAAGCTTCTTTAACGTTCTCCGTCCTTCGAGCTTTACCATCGATTCATTGTTTTCGTCCGCCGTTGGATCTTCGCACGTTCTTTTTCGAAGGTAAAAGACAAGATCGCGTGTGGTAGCGCGCAAGAGGCGCCGCCGTGCGAGAGTTTTACGCCGCCATCTTTTACCGCGATCGTGCTTCTCTCTTACTCTTTCTCTCTCTCTCTCTCTTTCTCTCTTTCTTTCTCTCTCTCTGTGTGTATGTGTGTGTCTCTTTCTGTCTCACTTTTTCTCTTCGTCTCTTCGTTGTATTCCGTCGAGGAACGCGACAAATTAGCTCACGATATTCGCGAACGCCCTTCTTCCATAACGACATCATGTACATATATCTATATATATATATATCTATACATTTACATATATATATATACACACACATATATATATATATATATTTATGTAGATGCTTTGCATTTTCAAGCGACATTACTTTAAAAGATTCGTGAGTAACCAGCGAAACGAGAAATCTCTTCGACAGGCTGTAACGAGGAAACACCTGTTGTGTTGTTACTACTTTACCCCGCGCCATTTCCCCTCTCTTTTTCTCCGTTAACTCAGCGATTCTAGGTAAACAGCTTCGTTCGTCTTATAGCACGTAGATTACGCGAAGAAGAGGGAGAGAAAGAGAAAGAGAGGCAGAAAATAATCTTCGTCAGTGTTCGTTTTACTCCGATGTTCTTCGATCGGAGCAAGGGTTTCTCCTGCTCGTTCTCTCTCTTTTTCCTTTTGTTTTCTCGTTCAACTATCTCCTATCGTTCTTCTTTAACCTCTCTCTCTTTCTCTCTCTCTCTCTCTCTCTCCTTCTCTTTTCTTCTTTTAATCGGATTTTTCTTCAACAAGATTCCGTTGTAACGAGATTTTGTTCGTGCGCCAGACAAGTGTTTGACCCGATAGAAACCATGGACTTTTATCCACTCCGAAGGGTTGAAGAATTTTCTTTCTCTTGTTCCTTCGCAAGACCTTCAAAGGTTTACACGAGAGGAATTTATGAGATCGCTATCGAACTGCGTCTCTCATGTATATACATATATGTATGCGTTTTTGCACATAGCCATGCAATTACGTCGTACTTCTAACAAGGAATTCGCTTACGTCTTATTCGTTGAAATTTACTACGTAGCAACGAACGCGTTAATTTTATCTTATATAATTATAGTAATAATAATAATAGTAATAATAATAAAAATAATAATAATCATCATCATCATCATAATAATAATAATAACAATAATAATAATAATAATGATAGTAGTAATCATCATCGTCATCATCATGGAAAAAAGAAGGCGTGCACAAGTCGTCGAATCTTCTTCTCTCGAATAAAAAGCAAGACGAGCCTTCTCGTCGAAAAATTCATGTATGCGTGAGATAACGAGAAAGAGAGAAAGGGTGGGGGAGGGAAAGAGACCTACTTCACTCTTTTCTTTCTTTTTTTTTCCCCCCTTTAAACATACATATTCTTTCCTTTTCACTCTTACCTTATCTTACTCGTATCTTAATTTCTCTTTATTATTACGAAATAAAAGAAAGCGTTATTTAAATGTTTCTAATGCACGTTGAAATAAATAATGAAAAAAAAAAAAAATAGCCCGTAGATATTGTATTCGTAGCGGAAAGTATGAATTAGTAATGTAAGAGTTGATTTATTTTTTTCTTTTTTTTTTTAGGCGAATATATATTCTGTTTAACGTTCGCTGTAGAGATAAACGAACATCGACATTTTATATTCTTTTGTTCTCTTTTTTAGTTCTTTTCTTTTCTTTCTTTCTTTTTTTTTTTTTTATTTAGAGAATCTAATGCGTTCACGCGGAATTTCCGTGTCCCCGCATACAGGTCCATGCCCGCGGGACGCGAACGTTCTCTCAGGCTCGCGCGGCTGATGCACGCCACGTGAAAAGTCGCGGAGGCGTGGCGGCGACGAATTTAGATTGTTGGCGCCTCCTCAACGAGAGAAATAGACTTTGCGAGATGGTGTGGGGAATTTGCCTTTATTATTATTACTCTCTCTCTCTCTCTCTCTCTCTCTTTCTCTCTTTGTGTCTGTTCGTCCTTATCTCTTTTCTATTTTGTCTCTTTTCGTCTCTTTTTATGTATTTAATTAAACTGCTGCTAATTATCTTTGTCAAAAAAATGGGCTTTTCCCTTTTCTTTCTCCTTCTCTTTTCCCTCATTTTTTTTTTCTTCCGTTGGTCGAGAAAGCCGTAGTTTTTCTTGCGGATCGAATCGAACACGAACTTATTTTAGTGACGGTCGGATCGATCTCGTCACGGAAAACACGTCATATGCCATGGACGTTCTCCTCCTAGCCGCGCATGCACATGCAATAGTAGAAGAAGAGAGAAAGAGAAAAGTTACACGCACGCGTCAAGGCACACATGGGAATACCTATAAAGTATTTTTTAAGCGGTTTCGAACGACAGCTAAGCGCGAATCGCGAACACGCGCGTGTTATTTTTCTCACCGATGTCACCTTCTCTCTCACTTCTTCTTTTCCTCTTTCTCTCTTTCTCTCCCTCTTTGTTTTCGAGTTACTATCAGTACGGCAAGTCTAGTTCCCGTGTTTGTACTTTTATTATTATCATCATCGCTGTACCGTTCAATAATGTTACATCGATTGTCAAGAAATCGATGAAATTATAAGAAAAATATAAAAAGAAAGTAAACGATGTTTAAAAATCGAAAAGTACGTATGACTGGGTCATTGACTTTTCACAGTGACATATCCCCGTTTAGAATTCGAAGAGATTCAGACGATCTTCTTTATATTTTCTTGAACAACTTTAAAGATATTAAAGAAATTTTGCATTTATTAAGTCCACACGTGAAAGAAAGAGAGAGAGAAAGATTTCGGCTGGCGAATATTATCGGTCAACAAATTGATATGACCGTATACCGATCGCGCGTTCGGCCGAGTTCTTCCTTTCCGTTTCTTCTTTTTTGCTTTATGGAGGTTAACTAACTCGCCTCGCACACGCTTGATTCTTCTTTTTTTCTACGATTCGTTCCTTCCAATTCGCCTTTCGCTAAATCATTCCTCCTCCACTCGACGTAATCTTCTCGAGTATACCGCGAATTAATTATGTAATTCGTTAATTGATTGTGAGAGAGAAAGAGAAAGAGAAGGATGAGAAAGAAGACGAAGATGAGACTACGCTATTCGTTTTCTTATATCAGCGCGCGTATACACACATGCGTGCACCTATATGCATACATGCAAAAGAAGAAAAAGAGATATCGGATCGACCAATAAGTAATATCGCAATTTTTAATACAGACTCGACCAAATATTCTTAGATGATATCCAAAATCAATTATGTTTAATATCGATTATGAGATATTTTTAGATCAGTCTTTTCTTTTTTCTTTAAGTTGTAAAAATGATCCTTGGCTCGTACTTCTTTTGGGGAAAAAAGAAATGATAAAAGAATGGAATAAGATTGGCTGTAGAAGTCTGGGGGAGAACAAAGTAATTGATTTTAAAAATCCCCTAAGAACTTTTGGCTCGGGCCGCTATTAAAAAAAAATGTCGACATTAGTTATTGGCCAATCCGATACATAAATAAGAAAGGAGAAGGAACGTAGGTCATGTCGTTAAATAAATAGGAAAGACGAGGAGGCATCGGTAAAATCGGCACTTACAAAGTTTTGGCATCGTACACGAGATAATGGCCATCCCGTCTCGTTCTTGGCACGAATCGTTGACACTTGTCGCAGGAAGCACAAAATTAGATTTTCATTCTATGACAGTTGGGACGTGCGTCATATTTAGCCTTAAATCGTAGCAACCGTTGTCGTCTTACAGAAATATAGAAAGTTTTGCGATATTTTTACATTGACGTTGAAGCCTCCCTGGTATTTTGCCGTTCCATTAATAGAAAATGAATAGACTAGAGACAATTATTCTCGTCTCTTTCTCTCTATCTCTATCTCTCGTTCATCTTTTAATTTCGTATTTTTCCATTATTTCTTTTTTCTACATGAATTGACATTTCGTTTCGGTTTTTTCTCTTCTTTTTCAGAGCGTTTCTAAGAGAAAAGAATTTCAAAGAAACAAACAAACAAAAAAGAAACGAACGAACATCGAAGGAAGATCAACGAGAAGAAGGGGATGATCGTGAGCAATGGATCAAAGGGTGGATCATCTATTGTCATCATGGAAACTCGCAGGATCCTAGTGAGAAAAATCGATGAAGAGTAGTATAATAAATAATACTACATAACACGTGTAATCCTTTCTTCGTTGTAGTGTCGGAAAAGTTTCGTTCTTTATCATATTTCAAATCTAAATTTGTCGCGTGGAATTGATCGATCGTTGTTGTGCGTAAAAAAATTTCGTTGACGCGTAAAACCGTGACGACGAGAACGACAACAACGAACGTACGTGCGTGCGTACGTACGTTTGTTGGAGGAAAAGTGTGATAAAGAAAATAGAAAAAGAAAAACAAAACGAAAAAAAAAACAAACAAACAAACAAATAGAGAAAGAGGAGAGAAAATAAAGGAAAGATTAGTAAAAGTGAAAATACATATGCGTTTTACGTAGATGTCGTCGTCAACTCATGTTAAATAACGTGACCATCAAGCGATTTTCGTGGATAACTACTTAAGAGGAGTGTGTCATATGGCCCTGGAATATGGTATTACTACCTACAATATGCACCACACGAATCAATTAGGTATGTAATTGTTATGGAATTAATTATTTAAAAAAAAAAGAAAAAGAATGTTCATACGATGTATTAACGCGAGTAAAACAATAATGAGTAATAATGAATGTAAAATCCCGAGAGAAGCGTGATAATATGTAACGGTATTACTTGAAAAACGTTGAATCTCGTGGATTAGGTTACGATGAGGGAGAATATGTTTAGGAGGAAGAATATGCGATTTAGAGAGGATAATAGAGTGAAACAACAACAAGCTCATGTCGAGTTTCCGAAATGCACGGGCTCATTCAAGTTCTTGCCGCGTCGTCGTCGTTGTTGTCATCATCACCATGAAACTCTGCTTATCCAGTGCTGGATCTAAAAGCGAAAAGTCTCTCTCTCTCTCTCTTTCTCTTTTTTGAGAAGGTGGAGGCGGAAGAGGAGGAGAGAAATGGGTACTCTCTCGTGTGTGAGTTCACGTTTTAAGAGAAGACGTATACAAATGTCAGCCTATATATAGCGGACGTTCTTCTAATCTTAGCAGTCGGCCAACAGCCAGAAATACGAGCAAAAAATCACTATAACTCTTTCCCTTTGTCTTGTCAAAGAAATATACATATAAGAGTGAAAGAAAATTTATCTAAACCCAATTTCTAATCTTTGTTCTGAGCCAATCTTTTACTATTTCGTTATTTTCCTCGAATATCATTATTTTTATCAAATGTTAATTTAACGCTATTATGTAGAGCAATAATTCTTCGTTTCTCGTCATTTCTTTCTCTTTATACTATCTTTATCTATTTATATAACTCTCTTTCTCTTTCTCTCTTTCATGAGTAGATCCGACGTAAACCACCGAGCTGCGTTACTACCTCGTTTATTTTCTCGCATGCTACAGCGAAAGCAAAAGCGCGATTACCACGTCGAAAAGCGCATAATCGAAAATAGACCTCCTCAACATCTTTCTCTCTCTCTCTCTCTCTCTCTCTCTCTCTCTCTCTCTCTCTCGTAAAGAAAGAGTTTGTTGTTTTAATAGAAGCTTAGGCTTCCTTCGAAGTATAGTTATACGTGAGCGTGAGCGAAGGGGTTGGTAGATTGTTTTTTTCTTAGAGGAAAAAATTCGGGTGAATTCAATAGAGCAACTATTATTGATTGATCGACGAGGCTATATATAAAGAACGGACAAAGATAAATCACATGTAATTATTTTTAACAAATAATGTTGTATAGATAAAGTTTGACATTTCCATTCATAGTGTGACATCCATCCAATAAAATACATTTAGGACGTTTTTAATTTATCTTTATTTGTTTTTAAAACTTCCTCGTAGGGGAAAAAGTAGTCAAATTTCGTTTACACGGATATTGACGATTTCTATAGTTTGAAAAATATATTGCTACGGGTAAAATTGTTAAAATTCTCGCTATATCAATTCCCGTGCATATTCTTCTTTAGAAATAGTTTTCTCTAATTGGAAGTAATTTAAAGATATTAACGATTCCGGTTTTGGGTGACTCACTCCGTATACGAACCGGTGATAGTGAAAAAATTCTAAATCGTATCATAGATGTATATATTTTAATGAAATTTTGGTGAATCCTTTTTTCTTTCTCCTTTTCTTTTCTTTTCTTTTTTTTTTTAACTTGACAGTTTTACTTAGGCCACTTTCATAATTACTGGCACGTATGTATGTAGATGAGAAATCGGAGGAACGTTGCATCTATTGCTTTTGAAAAAGATCTTTCTTGGCTGGTTCCCCATGCGACGCGAACGTAATTTCGATGAAAATGTCCGCGTCGTTTTTAAAAGGAGCGCGCACGCCTATCGTCGCTCGGAAATAAGCTTCGCCGCGCGATGGCCGACAATATTTTTAGATCCTCTGTGTCGTCTCGATTCGTTAGAAGAAGGCGAAGAAGAAGAAGAAGAAGAAGAAGGGACAAAGACTATTTCTCCGTCGTTTTCTCTCCCACACGTTGGCGTTCTTGTTTTGTCCTCTTACGAAACGTTCTCGGTAAAAAAACATACGTAATATCATTAAGATCCATTTTCAAATTTCCCGCCATCGCGAAACTCCTTCCATAAAGAATATTATATTCCTCGAATAATAGATTAAGCAAAAATGTTTCTCATCTATTCGTTTATTTATCTTATATTATTAATTTACAACACGAATTAATAATTCGTTTGAACGAAAGAATTCTCATCTTTCATTAGACATGTTTCAAATATGTTAGAATTTTATATCGAAATAATTAACTTATAAGAAATAGTTTAATATATTTTAATGAAAATTCCGACGTTAATGATTTGATGTCTTGAAATTACTGTAGGGTTTTAGTTTTCTATATTATAGTATACTTTCTATAGAATAGCTTTCGAAAGAGGAAGGGTATTTTAATGAGGTATCCTCAGAGGGTTGAGAGAGATTGAGCGTAAAATTACTCGATCACAGTGAAGACGACACGGTAGTGTTTTGATCGCGTGACAGCTGCGTCTCTCTTTCTCTCTCTATCTATCACCCTCACGTTGTTTAATTATGCAAACACGCTCGAGTTTACGATGGAGAAAAAAACGACTGTGCAATGGGGTTGGTTGGTTGGTTGGTCGGGGAAAACGAAGGCGTCCGATGGGAACTCTTGGAGTTGTTCGTCTTTCTTGTCTCTTCCGGTTTAACGAGCTACCACCACAATACGAATACCTAGAGACACTCTTCAGGAATAATAGATATACATAGAGAGCTATGCGAACTGACGCCGAGGGTATCGAACTCTAGCCTTTTTCCATACTGAGAAAAATCAAGAGATAGATACACTTTGGCTTTATCTACGATGATGGGATAGCCACAATTGAATTTTAATAGTTCAGCTAATCTTGTATGAATCGATACGTTAGTTCGAATCTTTTCTTTATTTTTCTCGTAAAAGAGAAAACAAAACAAAACAAAAGAGAAGGAAAACATTTCTCGATCATTCATCGGCGATAAATTTAGTTTTCCAATTCGAAATCAAGGAATTCAATATAACGACGTTAACATACATCCATTTTTAAACGTGGTTATAAGATGTAAAAATTTTACTCCTTTTTTATTCTTTCGTGAATAGTACAATGAACTGTTTTGCGACTCGTGACCTACACACCGACATTCGTAAGCTAATAATAGCTTAGCCGTCAGGTGATTGGTGCGTGTCATGTTCGTCACGATTAGTCGTCTTACGTTATTGACTTTTTTCTCTAATTGAAAAGTCTCTGTTGTTTACGTCATCGTTTTTTAACTAAATATTTCAAAATGTTACGAAAAATAATTTATTTATTTAACATTTATCGCAACCTTTTTTTCTTTCTTTCTTTTTTTTTTTTTTTAAATATTTTGAAATAGTTTGTAAATTAATAATAGCGACGAGATATGCAATAACGAGTAAGAGCAAATACTAATTACGATGATTCGTATTAAACAAGCTTCCCACGCGAATAGCTACAGAAATTCTCTCTCTTTCTCTTTCTATTTCTATTCCTCTTTTCTCTCCTCTGTCATTCATTCATTAGCATTCAATACGAGAAATAGTATTCCAGTAGACTTAATTAATTATCATCCTTTCGATCTGTTATACTTAATTAATATTTTGGATTAATGGCTCTCTCTCTCTCTTTCTCTCTCTCTCTCTCTCTCTCTCTCTTTCTCTTGCTTTCATTCCTCGAATAAGAAAAATTTTGAATTCGATACTCGAAAAAGTCGAAAATAATATTGTTAATATTAATGAAGTTGTGAAAAATCTTTTCTTTTTAGTTTCTTTTTTTCTTTTGAAAAGTACAAAAGGAACGTCTACTCAAGCAGGGGGTTTATTCAAATTCATTGTAATTCGTGGTTAGGCGGCGTTTAAGTGCGTACATCCGGAGAACACTTTGTGGTAGGTTGCTCGGTCAGCGCAATTACCTTAATTAATGTGGGCCCTAATTGTTGCCGCCAGAGTACTAGTAGCCGACGCTCTTTCTCTTTCTCTTACTCTTTCTTTTTCTTTTGCTTTCTGTACCTCTATGATACAAGATTCGTTTCAGCGTCGAGACGATAATTTTATGTCGTCGACGAATTGCGATGACGAATCAGTCGTAAAAAGTAAAAAAAGAAAAAAAAAGAAACAAGATAAAGAAGAAGGAAAGTCGTAACGCGAAAATAAATTTTCTTGTTTTATCATAATTTCGTTGAAAATTTATGTTATTATCCTTGAAAATTTTCATATGTTACTATTAATTTGAATAGTTTCGTCGGAAGCATACTGGCTTTATGCAAAATTTCTTATAAACTAATAAAAACTATGTTTCTTTATTATTTTATTTTATCTTATTTTTTCTTGTCTCTCTACTTCAAGAAATGTATAGAAGAGATTATTGTTGTAAAACATTTGATACTTTTCTCATAATTTTTATGTAAGATATTAAAGATTATGTAATTCTCGTTTCTCGTCGACGTCGTCCGCCATTTTGTTAGATTAAACCGATCGTAACGCCCGTAAATATCTGAAACGCTCTTGAGATTCTTTTTTATTTTTCTTTTTTTTCTTTTTCTTTTCCTTTTTCTCTCTTTTTTTTTTTTGTTATCACGATAGATCGATCGATCCAAGCGTACTTTCGCGTTCGCTCGTACGGATTATTTATTATCTATGCAACTTCGTTCCTTCCGTGCGTCGACTGAGCACTTTCCAAGAATACCCGCGAATCGTACGAGACTTCCTGAATTATTCAAATCCTGGATGTCAGGTATTTCTGTCCTCGCGAATCTACGTGAGCGCTCGCGCAATTTTAAAACGAATCTCTGTATGTCCCTCTTTCACTGTCTGCGTATGAGAGAAAGAAAGAGAGAGAAAGAGAAGGAGAGAGAGAGAGGGAGTAGTATATCGTTCGAAGCTTCATCGTATATAGGCTCACATTTATATCTCTTATATCGTAGTTACAGGAAACTATCGGATACTCGTCCAAAACGAAATATCAATATCTTTATTTACTTATTTGTCAATTCATAAGGAAATTTGACGTTTATTTGATTCGATAATTTACCATTTTATGTAGGAAGCTTAAATAAACTTTACCGTTAGTTCGAACGATTCACAATAGGTATGTCGTAATGTTAACCAATGATAACCAATCAAAAAGATAGATAGAGAGAGACAGAGATAGAAAGAGAAAGAGGCCACATATCCAAGAAAATTCAA
Source organism: Vespula pensylvanica (assembly GCF_014466175.1). NCBI lineage: Eukaryota > Metazoa > Arthropoda > Insecta > Hymenoptera > Vespidae > Vespula > Vespula pensylvanica. The sequence continues at coordinate 6,442,103 of NC_057689.1, read as the reverse complement.
CCATCCCTTTCTCTCCCCTCTTTATTTTCATCTTGTCTCTTTTTCTCTCTATTTCTCTCTCGTTAATTTTAATCATTCGTAAAAGTTTCTCGTAAGAGTCACGCAAACTGTACGACAGGTGTAATGATTTTTAAACGAATCAGCTCTAAAGATCGAAGAAGGAAAATGGAAGACGGTTCGGAAGTCGATTTACAACTCTCGTGACGGCGATCTACAGAGCGTGAAGGAGATGAGAGGACAAACGCAAAGCAAGAAGAAGAAGAAGAAGAAGAAGAAGAAGAAGAAGTCTCTCTTCGGATTAACCTTGGACTTGACTTGAAGGAATGCAGCGTACAGTGACCTCCTCTCGTTCCTTCCTTCCTCAGCCACTCGCACGTTCTCGCTCACCTTCCTTCCTTGGCCGCCATCATGAACGAGAGCCACAGTTAGGTCCACCGTTGTTGGCCCAGTTCATCGACGACGCCCTTCTCTTAGCGGCCCTTTCATTTTAGTTTCACTTCTTCACTGATATATCTTTTCAAATGGGAACGAGTTGAACGAGGAAACAGATTTCTCATTGAGAACGATATTTTATTTTATGTTAATTCTTATTTTAATTTATTTTTCCTTTTCTTTTTGAACGATTTTAACAATAGTTAAGAATTCTTTTTATTTTCTTAACAAACGTAAAACTTCAATGATGATGATTGCATAAAATTGTGTTTTTTTTTGTTCTTTTCTTTTTTCCTTTCTTTCTTTCTTTCTTTTTCTTTTTTTACTCAATTCTCTCAATGAAAATAATTTCATGCAATTGTTATTATTAATATAATTATTATAATTCTTTTTTTATTTTTATAAAGAACGAGTGTATGAAACATGAAAAAAGGAGAGCATCGATATAAGAAATGAAGTCAGCTTATCGAATCAGAGAATGCACAGACAGATAGATAAACATAATTTATTAGTATCTCTCGACGAAAGATATTAGCTAAAGAAAGATATATAGCGTAAGTAGAATTATAAATAAAAGGGATATATGAAATAAAAGACATACGAGGAGAGAGGAACATTGATCTCGAGCTAAAGTTGGCTTATCCAGTCTGGCAAAGAGACAGGCACATATTTCATTAATTGCTCAACCTATAGCACTAATATTACGATCGAATTTATCTCGAACGATAGAAAGAACAGAAAGTCAATATACGTATGTTAGCGAATGAGAGAAGGTAGTGGCATAGAAGTTAGAGGTTGATAAAATACAAATGTTTTGGATGAAAAGAAAAACGAAAAAATTAACAGGAAAAAAGTTTGGAGAGAGAGAGAGAGAGAGAGAGAGAGAGAGAGAGAGAGAGAGAGAGAGAGAGAGAGAGAGAGAGAGAGAGAGAGTTAGGAATTATTATTGATATTTATTTATTGGCTCGTTGCCTCGATGGATTCATCATTCTATAAATAATCCTCAACAAAGGTGATTACGAGTAACAAAGCTCGCACTCTTTGGCTATTAGACACGTAACGACACGCGACACGCAACGTTCGTCCTCTCTGTATCTCTTTATGTACATATATATATATATATATATATATATATATATATATTTGTATTTGTGTGTGTGTGTATATTCATGACAAATGATAATACAGAAAAAGATGATAGAAAGAAATAAGGGAACAGATCGTAGATAAGAGTTCAGTTAATCGATAATAATAAGATAGCGAGTAAAGGAATAAAGTATTGGTGGTGATGGTCTTGCTATTGGCTTTGCGATGATATTAAGGTCATTACGATGACAGTATTGGTAGTGTAAGTGGTAGTGATGGTATTGGTATTGGTGGTGATGATAGTGGTAGCGATGGTTCAGCACGTTGTATTCTGTTGGCGGCCTTCGCCTTAAAATAGTACATCGATGACTTCGTACGATTATCTTCATCTGCTCTTATTTTTTTATTTTCTTTCTTTTTTTTTTATTTTTATCTTTCTTTTTTTTTGCATTTTGACGTACGTCGTACATGAGTATTGAAACGTATATTGATATATATATATATATAGCATTATAACATTGCGTATAAAATTATATTAATGTACGCATTATTATCTATTTATTCGAAGATCAAAATACGATTAAGAGATTTCTTTAGTTCTGGAAAAGTTTTCCACGATGAATTAGAAGTAAAGAGAGAGAAAGGGAGAAAGAGAGAAAGAGAGATTCGAATTTTATATCTTTAATTTTCTTTTTCCAATCGTACGAGGCGCCGATGCTCGATTAGGAATTGCGTCGATCGGTTAGAAGTTTGCATAATCGAGCCGCTCGATAGCCCGGTCGCTTGCGAGGTCTTTCTATGTGATCGTTTAGAACGTTTATTTCCGTCCTTCGTGTATATAAGCATATATATCTCTTATATCGTATCGCCGATAATGTCTCTCTTTCTCTCTCTTTCTCTTTCTCTTTCTCTTTCTCTCTCTCTTTCTCTATTCGCATTTATTTCAGTTAACTTTAGATTTGAAAAAGTCGAGGCGTTTTTTAAAATTGACTGCTTTATCTAATCGTTAAGTAGCAAAAAAAGAAGAGAGGGAAGGAGAGAGAGAGAGAGAGAGATAAATGTTACGTGAACGCTAACACGTTTCTAAGACACGTTTTCTGCTTGAAACAGGACAAAACTTGTATGTATATAAGTACATCTACACATAGTGTATAAAAAAGTAATGGAGTAGAAGGAGAGGAGGAGGAGGATATCGTTAGGATATTCTGGGCGATGCGATTAGACATTTTCGATAAAACGTCTTATCGGATAAAAATAATAACGCGTCATCGATGTCGCGAGTTAAGCAATAGCCCTCTCGCATTTGCAATACGATAATTTTATTATTATTATTATTATTATTATTATTATTATTATTATTATTATTATTATTATTATTATTATTATTATTATTATTATTATTATTAAATAGTAATAATAAAAATGATAATAATAGTAAGATTAAAATAAAATTAATAGTAATAATAGATATATTCAATTTAAGGAAATTCATTCATCTGTTGACTTTGTTTCAGAAGACGTGGGCTATAGGAGTATCGAGATCACGTCGGCTTTCACGCATCTACCTCAAAAGGGTAAGCTCGCGTGGTCTTCAAAGTAAAAAAAGAAAAAAAAAGCTATAAGAAAAGAAAGAATTAGTAGGAATCCATTCATCCGAACATGGTTATAACTGTCCAAAGGCAATTCTCTTCAAACTTGTGTGAAATTACGAGAGTACAAATGGCATTCTATAACGTGCAGTAATGCCAATATTGGATATTATCGATAAAGTTCTATCCGCATTTAGCGAACAATTATTTATAAAGAAAGATCGAGAAGCGAGACGATAGAAATACGTTTTAATATCAATTAATATAAATTACATTGTTTATTATTACTGCAACTACTGACTTCCTTTTTTTTTTTATCTTGTCACACATGTCAAGTATGACATATACGTACATTGAAAAACCAAAAAAGAAAAAGAAAAAAAAATATTACCAAGCGAACGCTGGATTCATTAACATTTGTAATTTATTCCATTTGTACCTAGTTTTTACCTAGTTCCAATGATTACAATATCAGTAGTTTGACATTTGTAACTTTCTCAGCCTATTAAATATTAATGAGCATTATTAAAAAAATGTGTTATCGAAGAAACAAAAAGGGAACTTTTAAGTAGATCTAATAAATGGCCAAATGACGAAGTACATTTGATTATAATAATAATTATTATATCGGAATAGCTTCATTCGTTGTCGTAGTCGTTGTTGGTAAAAGTCAATCACAGGAAAGTCATCGTCGAAGAAGTGGTTCGTTTTTCGTTGGTTCGTTCGTTAGCTAGTTCGTTCGTTAGCTCGCTCGCTCGTTCGTTCGTTCCGTTGGCGGCGAGTCGCGTTGCGAGAAGAAAGCAATAGCGCTATAAATATCTCGTGGTACCTCTCGCGGATCCGCTTGGCGAAACTTGTTTGCTGTAGCCGCTTGAGGCGCGTGCGAGGAGCTCGGATTGGTTGAGGATAGAAGGCTTCTTACCCCTCCAACATAGTCGCATGCTCTTCAAATAAGCCCTCCCTTTCCCTCCCGCGGCCAGTGTCGCGTTCGGCGGCCGTCGTCGCGCTTCCGTGAACGATTCGTAAAGTATTATCATCGGTAACGCTCCTCGGCATCGTTTAGTCCGCGATCCGCCTCGCGAGCGAGCGAACGAGCGAACGAGCGAGAGAACGAGCGAGCGAGCGAGCTAGCGGTTTACTTCCTTCGTTACCTTCTTTCCTTTTTTATCTCTTTTTTTCATTCGCCTACGGATTACCATTAATACGTTGTAACTTGGTTTCTCTTTCCTTCCAGTGGTGACTCTAAATTTAGCGCTGACCGCCGTGTCTTGTCACGTCGTCGTTGTATCACCGAGGAATACGTTCGTGTGGTGTTTCTTTCTTTTCTCCTTCTTTTTCCTTTTCTTTCTTTCTTTCTTTCTTTCTCTGTCTTGTTTCTTTTCAACAGTTTATTTTTCATTATTATTACTATTACTATTATTATCGTTGTTGTTATCATTTTTACTATTATCTGTATCTGTTTTTAATATTGGTAGTTCTCTTCGTTTTTGTCACCCAATAAGGACAGAGTATAGATTAACCGAGTCGCGTATAATCATGTAGTAGTACTCATCGAGTTTTTCAATTTACTCGATACACAGTAGTGCGATCGAGATTTTTTTGTGTCTTTCTTTTTGTTTGTTCGTTTGCTGGTTTGTTTGTTTGTTTCCTTCTTTCTTTTCGACATTAATACGGTTTTGTGTTTACCTACGAAGATTGACTTGTATATTCATCATCAACGACAACGTGCGACGATAAGGAAAAATCTGAATTTTCTCGTTGACGATACGAGAAGATGAAGAAATATTTTTGAGTTGTGTATTTCTTTTTGGGAATCAAGAGTACAAAAGAAATAAATATGAGGCTCCACGTGGAGCAACCTGCTCGGCCACTAGCGCGTTACCCGCTCGAGGCGGTTGCCCGAGACTCCTCGCGATTTTTACCAGATGTCTGCTGTTATATGTACTACGTAGAGATGGCCAGGGACACCCCGGGCTCGCCTATGTCACGCCCGCGGGATTTGGGTAGCGGAGGAGGCGGTGGCGGTGGTGGCGGTGGCGGAGGAGGCGGTGGTGGCGGCGGAGGAGGGGGAGGAGGGGGCGGGGGTGGAGGTGCTGCAACGGCCACCTTAACTTCCGGCGCCTATCATGCTGCAGTTGCTACCACCGATCCAACGACCCTGCATGGCCACGCTTTGCAACAGAAAATACTCGAGGTAACGTATGCCTTCGTGGGCGCGACATTCTTTTTATTATCAACGAGTTTTATCTTTCTTTATCTTTCGATCATTTTATGTTTGTTTGTCCGTCCGTCCGTCCGTCCGTCCGTCCGTCTTCTGCTCGTTCGTTTATCTCTTTCTTTTTCTCCGGCCCTTTTTCACTCCATTGTCCACTTCTCTTTTCTTTTTCCCATTCTGATTCTTTTCAGCCATATATATCGTCTTTTCGATGCAAGCGTCGATCGATATTACATCGACGAATTAGTTCAAGGCCGAGAATGGTCCGCTACCATTGCGCGCGGCCGCGCTGGCGATCGTTGTAAAAGAAAAAAAGGGCGGGAAATTGCACTATCAGGAAACGATAGGAAAATTGAATTTATAAGTGATTGCAAATTTCTATACGACTGTTTCTTTTTCCTGCTCCCTTGCTTGCTTGCTTACTTGATAAACGAAATTTTTCTACGATCGTTCAGGGATTGAAAGGAGAAACTTGTAAATAAAAAGTAAGACAATTTTCTTTTACTATACCGATCGTCATCGACGAATATTCATGGTACAGAGGAAACATACAAATAAATAATACAAATTGCTGATTGAGTTCTTCTCTCGTCATTCGTCTTACTCGCGTAGCCCAATGATAATATGTATTCTACTCTTGACACTTGAACCACATGCATGTCACCAAAGCAAAGCCCAGAGTAAGGTCGATAGCTGATCCGAAAGTCGTCCAATCGGTCCAAGAAAGTATCTAAAGAATTCGGAAACTTTAAAAAAGGAGAAGAGGTAGAAGAAGAAGCAAAAGAAAAACAAGTATCCCGAACGAAAATAATTTACTGTACCTGAAGTCTAGCAATGACCAAGATAACTATTAAAAGTAGGGCGAAACTATTAACAATCAGGAGCGCCCGTTTGCAAGTTAATATTGTATTTCGTGATCTTCCTGATCCGATTAGACCATGATGAAGATTGTACTCTTGTATCCAAGTTCGAATACTAGCGTCTATTTTGACGTCTGTTATGTCTGAACTGACGATAGTCTGAAAGGCGATCTGTTTTTTTTAGAATGTACGATCTAAAGATGGCCAAGGACAAGGTCAAGGTCAACGAGAAGTTCAAATTTGTGATCTCTCTCTTCCTCTTTCTCTTTCCTTCTTCTTCAAACCAACAAAGTTTTGGACTTTAGTAACACAAAGTGAAACACAGAGAGAAAGAGAGAGACACAGAGACAGACAGACGGACAGACAGATAGAAAGAGAAAGCAATCATTGTCGAAGCAAGGAAGCTTGCGTGCTCGACAAAGTTTTGCGGTAAGCGGAGCGAGTCGCGGCTATTTCCGTTCGATATACTAACAAAGTCGCAGGCCAAGGCCACGGAATCGAGGGGTGCACGGCAAAGGGGACAGGGTGGCGGCGCCAGTGCTACCCTAACGTCGCAATAGCTCGCGAGACAATCGGCGCAAAGCAAATGGCCGCAGGGTGCTCTCACACTGATCTTTGGTGCTCCCAGACAGATAGGACAAATCTCACGATTATACGCTAAAACCGTTGGCCGTTGCTCGGTGAACTCGCTTTAATTGATCGATTAAGAGATATTTTTATCATTATATATAGGTGCCTCAGATACGTGTATATAATATATATATATATATAAGCGTGATGATAAAGTCAAGTGTATTAGATAGAAAAAAAGGAATTGTATTTATGGAACAAAATAAGTAACTAAATGTTTTATGATAGAATAAAAGTAGATTAAAGAATAAATTGAAAGCACAATTTTATATTCAATAGAAAAGAAAATAAATGAGCACGTAAATGAATATATATATATATATATATATATATATATATATATATATATATTAAGAGGAACTGAACAAATAATTAAACAGTTAATAGGATGGAAATAAAAGAGCTTTGTAAAATAGGAAATAGAACGTGGAATATATTGGTATAAAGAGAAACAATGGAAATTATTAATTAGCTTCTTACGAATTTATCACAAACTATCGTTTTCGTTAAAAACCTGATCTCTTTCCCTTCAGATCCGACGATGTCTTCGTTAGATTTATTCTTCCTTGTTAGAAAACGTAAGGGCCATTTCGGAGAACGGAAAAGAGGTTTTCTTTTGCAAAGGAGGACGTAGGTACCAAAGCCAACTATCAAAATGGTCGCCTTCAAGGCATATCCTTTCCATCCAGAAGAGGAGGATATCTCGTTACGAGGTATAATCAGTGCGAGGGTTCTCGCCTTAGTTTGTTCCGTAAAATTCATCCTATCGTGTTCTCTGCATTGGTTTATCGGATGATCGATTTTTTAGTGAGATTTCTTTTTCTTTAGACAGCAGCAGGCATCTTCAGAACGTCGAGAAGAGCGAGCAATATCGAACGTATATATAAGATCGAAACGCGTTCTTTTGTTCGATCTCTCTCCGAACAGTGCTAAGAGAGAGAGAGAGAGAGAAAGGGTATACACAATTTTTTCTAGTGGTAGATACAAGTCGCATTCGAGTTCGATCAAATAAAGTTTATCTTTCATGCAATTATTTCTTAGTATGTATCATCGAAGATATTACCTCCTGTAGTTCTAAGAATTCTATAATAACATTCTAACCACGTTGGGAATTTATTTGATGTTTCTGGAATGTTACAAACTCACTCGATTGTATGGTATGTACATACGTATATCTAACAACATAAATGTATATGAGAATAGGTGGATCATCGATCATTATTCTCGTAGTTACCTCTAGCGATGAGTCTTAGATAATTCTTGGAATAATATTTTTAGACTCCGGAAAGAAATGGAATAGAGTATCTCATCGTTGCTAACTAAGAGAGGAGCAACGATACGCACTGCGTCGATTTTACTACGTGCTCGTTCATTCGCGGACGTAACCAATTGGCAAGAGAGCTAACGCTTTGGCTCCTCTGCCGTTTGTCGTCTGTCGTCGACCCACGCATTTCCTTCTGGGCGAATGCCATCCATCTTCCCATCTTAACCATGACTCGTGTGGTTCTGATTATTTCAAAAAAAGTCTTTTTATTTCTTTTCTCCTTCTTTTCTTTCTTCTTTCCTTCTCTCTCTCTCTCTCTCTTTCTCTCTCTCTCTCTCTTTCTCTCTCTCTCTTTAACAGTTACATGTATTATTTCAAAAAATTCAAATCTGGTGCATTACCCTTGAGATGTCTGGGTTTGGTTCCAGCTACAGCAGCACCATCAGCTACAGCAACAAATCCTGCGGCAGCAGTATCAAGCACAGGAACGGCAATTGGCCGAGATGCACGAACAACAAATGCATCAGCTCAAGGTATTACTCGACTTCTCCATTTTTTCTCTGTTCTTTTATTTTTTTATTTTTACAATCATATATTATTTTATTCGATCGACATTAAAAATATCGGTGTCAATCTGAAATAAAAGAAAAAAGAAGAGAATAAATTTGCTGGCTAGGACGTGGTATTTTTTTCTTTTTTCCTTTTTTTTACGGAAGTATATAAAATAAATCATATTTTAAATGGTCGAATTGAATATAAGAATTGCATGTCAATTATACAAGTACATTTATAAATAATCATTTTATTTCTTTTTTTGTGACACATAATATAATTATTATCGAGAATCTTGAAAGAATAGAAAGAGAGATGCAACGATAAAGATTTTGATCAACCAAGATATTTCGAAGCTTATTATTTATAAACAACGTTGATGGTATATATTTTCCAATATACGAATGTGTGTGTATATATATATATATATATATATATATATAAACGATATTATACATATATACTATATATATTTAGGATTGCTTCGAGCAGAGCGCATCCTTGCATCTTAGTCGACGTTCTCTGTCGTTATCATCATCGCTTACGTGTTCAAAAAAAGAAATTGATAACGAAGTGTACAATAATTTTATTTTTGGAATCATTTTTCTCTCTCTCTCTCTCTCATTCTTTCTTTTCTTCTTGATGATAAGAATATACGTGTAATATATACACATATTATCTCTTCAACGAGTTGTTCAATATTTACGAATCATTTAGAAATTGAGCATCTATGTTAAATCTCATTAACAACAATAATATCACAAGGACCAACATACATCGTGTTTGATATAGCTTACTCGTCGAATTTAAAAAAAGAATGGAAATTCGCGGCGTACACTTGCCTGTCGGTAACACACACGCACATCGAGAGTCAATCCATTCATTCGAAGTATCCGCGAAGAGTCGAAAGTCCGGACGGAATATTCCTCTCATTGTTGTGTGTCGCTATGTCGAGCGTAGTATCGTGCGTCATAGAGGGACGACACGACAACTCTGATGATGATAATGATGATGATGATGATGATGATGATTATGATAATGATAATGATAATGATAAAAATGATAAATGTCGATTGTGAAAATAAATCGCTTTATTTTCGTAGCACGACAGTAATACGAAATTGTATTATGCGGTTAAAAATGGCGACGAGAAGAGAGAAAGTGAATGATCGTCTCTCTCATCATCGTGATAATATTTTACGCGTGCGTGTGTGTGCGTATGTATTTAAAGAACGTGGGCGCTAATTCGAAAGCGGAATTATGCAGCCGAGCAACAACGACGACGATGTGTCTTGACGTAATTGCAAGCCTTTTATTCTTGGAGTTCTTGCAACGAGTGTGACACCACGATGTGTTCTTTATAACGGTTTATCCCTCTCTTTCTCTTTCTTTCTTTCTTTCTTTTTCTTTCTCTTTTTCTATTTTTCTGTGTTATTTTTGGCATCAAAAGCGCATAAACCACGCACTCCCCCGTGTTCACCTGTCGAGAAGGAACGCGCCCGCGCACACAGCCGTCACTTCCGCTAACAGGTGCGAGCAGGTGTTCGAGCGTACAGGTGGAAACAGGTGGTTCCGTTCAAATTTCCCGCGTAAATACGTAGGCGTCGCTGTTGCGACGCTCTTTCTCCCGGGCTTCTCAAATTACTTTCTTTTCTTTTGTTCCTTTTTTTTTTAATTTTTAATTTTTTTTACTTCTTTCGTCTTTATTTTTCATAGATAAAATTCTTTTCATAGATCAAACGTTAAGTTTAGAAAAGAATGTTTTGTAATGGAATTGTCATGTCTCGAAGAAATTGTCAGACGAAAATATCGTTTGTTACTATATTTTAGTAGCACTTTAAGAGAGGTAACGCTTTAATCGTAGCTTTGGGAAAAGCAGAAACAATTGGAGGAGCAATTGAGAGAAAAGGAACGATTAGAGGCACTCAGGAAGAAGGACAAGCATGACCATAGCGCCATCGCTTCGACGGAGGTCAAGCAACGTCTTCAGGTAGTTCTTTTTATTTTTTAATTTTTTAATTTTTATTGTTTTAAATATTTATTATCGCCGATTTAATTTCTCGTACTTATCTTTTTTTACGATCGCAATTGTTAACATAGAGTTTCCTGGTGAATAAAAAGCAAAGGGAGGCCGCTGCTGCGGCGAACGGGGCCGTCCCTGGTACGCCTGGATATAGAAGCTGGTGAGTATAATTTTTATTTTTCATTAATTAAACAAAACAAAATAAAAATATTCGCGTACACACACACGGATATATATATAATATATATATATATATATATATATATAATTGATTAGATCAAGTAGATCTTAATAGAGAAAATAATTTATCTATATCATATGAAATAAAAACGGAAAAAAAATAGAGTTATAAAAAGAAATTTCACGGACGTCTATTTTTGTAAGACAAAGTAGTTATCTTATTATATAAGAACATTATTATTATATCGTAGATACCCCCACGTGACACGTTTTACACGTTTACCATCGAGTTAAGATATATAACATACAAAGAGAATACAGAACTAGCTGACACGTGCGACGCTCAAGTTCATTATACGATTGGCACGAGAATTGATCCGGCAACGGTCCAACTAAATCCGATGCTTCATTATCTATATTCGAGTTAGTTAGTTAGTTTACGATGTTGCCGACCGAGTCGAATTGAGATTCGCACGTCGTTTTTGTTTTAATGGCTTGTTGTTAGGTCGACTTGGTAGCCCCGTCTTCGTTGTCCTCGTCGTTGTGTCCTCCTCTTTCTCTTTCTCTTTCTCTTTCTCTTTCTCTTTCTCCTTCTCCTTCTCTTCCTCTTCTTCATCCTCTCGTTTCTTCTTGTTCTTCCTCTTTGTCGTCGACAGAGTAACGGTAATAGCACAACCTGGCCCAGTTATCCATTTAGCTACGGGCAACGAGCTCTCGAAAATATTTCCTCGTCCTCGACCAGACGAATATCATTTGTGTATCTGTACAAATTAAACGGATGGTACCTTAATCGGACTTGTCCCTCATCATCATCATCATTATTATTATTATTATTATTATTATTATTATTATTAATATTATTGTTGTTATTTTTATTATTATAATTATTATTTCAAATGGAATTTATCAAGTTATAGTTTGAAAGATAGGCAGTCCAGTTTCTTTTTTTTTTTTTTAAAGAAGAAACGTATCACGAAAAGAATACTACTTGATTCTCCTCTTTTTTTTAATCGAAATTATTGTATTTTTCTCTTTTTTTTTCTTTCTTTCTTCAGGTTGCAGCCACAGTCCGAAACAACGAGCAACACAAATTCCTCGCATCCTTATCGTATGCCACAGATGTTGCAGGAGAAGTTCGGCGATGATTTCCCACTGAGAAAGACAGGTATATATTAACGAGGATCATAGTTTGATGTGCGCAACCTCGTGAGGATTAGTCTCTGTGTGCCAGTAGAATGCCTACTAAAGCATGGATTTTTTTGCGATCGGCCAAGTCGCCCTGTCGCGACACGATTTACGTTTTTTTTCCATGAGATGATGACGATCCCCCAGAAGCAGCAGCTTAGCGGCCGACCCGCTCGATTTCTCGAATTTCGTTATCTCGCGTTTTCATCTTCCTCTTCTTTATTTCTTCTTCTTAAACGAAGAAGACGTTAGCGATTTACGTGATCCGCGATTAATATAATTAAATTACAAAAACAAATGTAAAGAATTCAAGTCTAACCGTGCGTCGTTTCAATTCGTCATTTAAAAGCACGCACATCTTTTTCTTTTTCGACGAAGTCTCTCTCTCTCTCTATCTTTCTCTTTTACTTTTTTCTCTCTTTACGTGCAATATATAATACATCACGTTTATCTTCGTCCGCCTAGTTTCTTTATTTTTAATTTTTTTTCTTTTTTCATACTTTTTTTTTATCATTTTATTTTATTTTATTTTTTTCTCTCTCTTTGCTTAACACGCCAAGATCAGCACTTTAGATCGAGTGTGTGTGTTGCCAATTATTAACGTTATTAAAAACGGAGATTTACAATAGAAACGACGCGAGAGAAAATAAAAAGAGAATAAATAAATGGATCCTCCTTCATAAACAATAAATAATCAAAAAAAGAAAAACTAAAAATGAAAGAAAAAAGAATCAGTAATTGAAAAAGGTGCGTCGATCTAAATAAAAATAACATTTCTCGCGTTTTTATAAACGATCATCGAAAAATCGATTCGTCGTCACGAAACGTTTAACGAATTCGAAAACGTCGCGTTCTCGTATTCGTCCTCTTCTTCTTTCTTCCACCTGGTATGATAATGACCGACTAACCCTGGCTGAAAATTGGCCAGCATCGGAGCCGAACCTGAAGGTGCGACTAAAACAGCGCGTGGAGAGGAATATGGCGGCCTTGCGGCACTCGCCCCTGATGGCACGAAGGAAGGATCGTCTTCTGTCGCACCTCAAGCGGAAGTCGCTACTAGCAAGTACGTCACCTTCATTTTACGCTCAAGAGGACCGTCTTCGGACGAACTCGCAAGACCATCCTCCGCGCGTGAGCATTCGCCGAAATTTCGTTGCACCCGTGTTCTTTTGATTAATCATGATAGCCATAATAATAATAATAATAATCATTAATGATAATAATATTAATAATATTAATAATAACAGCAATATTCGTTAGTTTTACTTTTCTTGTTTTTAATTCATTTATGTTTTTATATCTCTTATCTATCTATCTCTCTATCTCTCTCTATCTCTTTCTCTCTCTCTCTCTCTCTCTCTCTCTCTCTCTCTCTCTTCCTCTCTCATTTCTCTTTCTTTCTATTTTTTCCTTAATTTCGTTTTGTTTTGTTTTGTTTGTTTTTTTACTTTCCCCCTTTCTCGTTTTGGACTGTTGACTTGTTGAATTATGCTATTTTGTCCAGTTTTAACCGCATGAAAGATCCTTCTTACAATAATATACACACGTATGTAGAAGAGAATACGTACGTCCGATCTCGCACCCGTAGATCGTGAGTACGGTGAGGTTATCAACAGTTTTCCACATTTTTTTGCCGATACGTAAGCAATGCAATTTCGATGGAATTCGAGCGCCTCGTCGATAGAAAATTCTTTTTTATTTTTTTAATGTTTGACCGAGGATCTTTTTGTTTTGCTAACGTAGAACATACCCGATCGTTTTCAGATGCTGGTAGCAATCCAGAATCGGGGCCTAACTCACCACCGACTGTTAATAATTCTCAGGCGAGTCCCACCGCAGGAAGCAATACAGCGATACAAGAAGTAAATTATATTGATCGATAAGTTCTTATTCGCTTATAATTTCGGAAGTTTCACGTCGTGTCATTTCGTAGGAAAGCGAAAGTACGAGTTATGGTGGTCCGCTGACGAGTAGTAGTCAACAGGGAAGTCTCTCGGATCTTTCGTTATTTAGTTCACCGTCCATGCCCAACATCTCTTTGGGAAGACCTCAAATTCCATCCAGCTCGGCTGTAAGTTTAGATAATTGTCTGTTTGATATCTAATCAGCTTGGTTCGATCGACCTGGTTTGATCAGATTTTGGATTTGATTGCGTTATAAGTTAGGTGTTATTTCAAGTCGGATTATTTCGGTATTGAGTTATAATTACGTAAGAACATAATAATATTTTTTAGCAGAGCGGATCGAAATTAGCACCAGTCTCTGAAGCTGAAGTTCGTGCTGCATTCACGGCTCGTCTTGGTATGCCATTGACCGGTCAGATGTTACCAGGCACTTTACCGTTCTATCCATCGCTAACGGTCATCGATGGAGATCCTACGTACATTCACAAACAAATGCAAAATTTGGAACAAGTGTCAGTAGGCAGCAGACAACATCCGGTATATCATACCGCACCGATTACGGATACACAAGTAGCACATACAAGACTGCAGAAGGCTAGTCACCGGCCTTTAGGTAGTATGTTTTCGCTTTCTTCCCTTAACAAACAATTCCACGTGCGTGCTCTGTTCCGTTAAAACAAACGAAAGCTCACCAGGAGAGTCAACACGAAACACAGCATGCACTTTCGCGATTTATCTAAACTCAAACGAGACGTTGGTTTTAAATTTATTTTCCATCATCCAGGTAGAACTCAATCCGCGCCATTACCTCTTGGTCATCCGATGTTGCAAAGTGGGATGATGGCACCACCTGCGCATTACGAGGAATATCTGATCGAGAAACAACACCATGATCAACAACAAGCGCACAATTATTTGAAACAACAAATTCGTCAGACCGTCTTAACGCGAGTTAGTTCTCGAGGACAGACCAATCAGTTGGACGAAGCGCCAGAAAGCGAGGAGTCCGAGGTGATAGACCTTACGGGGAAAAAGGATTTATCGGAGGAAAGCGAGATTTCGAAACAACAGAGGGATCGTGAACAGTTTTTGCAACAGCAGAGAGATCTGATGATGAGACACACATTACAGACGAACGAGTCGACGGCCTATTCCGGCGGAAGGAGTTCGCAATCCGCCAGACCACTCTCAAGAGCGCTCTCTAGTCCGTTGGTACATTTAGGTAATTATTCGGAAGTAATAGTGATTGATGGATACACAAGTAGGAACTACGTAAGGAATACAACACTTCGTAAGGAACAGTAAATAAAATATAATTATTGATTTGAACTTTCACGAAGGACCTCAGGGTGGCGGTGGTGATATGTTTGCTCGGGGCTCACCTCATCGAGCTAACACGGGATTGGCATACGATCAATTGATGCTGAAACACGCCTGTGTTTGTGGTGAAACTGTAAGGGGCCATCCCGAACACGGTGGTAGATTACAGAGTGTCTGGGCTAGGCTATCGGAGACAGGATTGTCTCAACGTTGCAGTCGAGTTCGTTCTCGTCAGGCCACGCTTGAAGAAATTCAAACGTGTCATAGCGAGGCTCACACGCTTCTATTCGGTAATTATAGAAAAAGCATGCTTTTATAGGAAATTTTAAACTTGTGCCTCTATTTAAACTTGAACATTCTTTCACGTAGGAACGAATCCTTTGAATCGTCAAAAGTTAGATATGTCAAAGCTTCCACAATTGCCGATCATTGAGTTGCCTTGCGGAGGAGTAGGCGTTGATTCCGATACAACGTGGAACGAGTTAAACACGGCACCTGCCGCTCGAATGGCCGTAGGTTGCGTCGTTGATCTCGCTTTGAAAGCAGCGATGGGTGACATCAAGAATGGCTTTGCAGTCGTTAGACCTCCGGGGCATCATGCGGAGAGCAATCAAGCGATGGGCTTCTGTTTCTTCAATTCCGTGGCGATCGCTGCTCGTCTGTTGCAACAAAAACTTGACATCAGAAAAATATTGATCCTTGATTGGGTAAGAACACGAGAATGTTAATTATCTGCTATTTCTAGTGCTAAGCTAGATTTACTATTTTCAGTATCATTCGAGGACAGCTAGTATTCTCGAAAGACTTCTTGAAAAACGTTATATGATAATAATTTTCTAGGATGTTCATCATGGAAATGGAACGCAACATATGTTCTACGACGATCCTAGAGTACTTTACCTCTCCATACACCGACACGACGAGGGTAACTTTTTCCCAGGTACGGGTGGACCAACAGAATGTGGTACAGGCGAGGGTTTAGGATATAACGTGAACGTTGCATGGTCTGGTGGATTAAATCCACCAATGGGAGACGCCGAATATTTGGCAGCCTTTCGAACGATCGTGATGCCGATCGCCAAGGTTTTCGATCCTGAAATCGTTCTAGTTTCTGCGGGTTTTGATGCTGCTGTTGGTCATCCAGCACCTCTTGGTGGCTACAAGGTCAGCCCTGCGTGTTTCGGTAGGATGACACAGCAGTTGCTAACTCTCGCAGGTGGTAAGGTCGTTCTAGCTTTGGAAGGTGGCTATGACTTGGCAGCGATCTGCGATTCCGCTCAGGAGTGCGTGAGAGCTTTGCTAGGTGATGAACCAACTCCAATTCGAGAGGATGAACTCACGCGGGCTCCTTGCCAAAATGCCATTGATACATTACAAAAGACTATCGCCATTCAGGTAATTTATAGACAACAATAGTTTATAATAAAAGATCATATCTGTCTAAGCTTCAACTAAACGTTCAATCTTAACTATTTGTTCTATCTTAATACAGATGTCTCATTGGCAATGCGTTAAACTCTTCGCTCATACCGTCGGTATGAGCGCAATTGAGGCAAGCCAGAAGGAACACGACGAAACGGAAACAGTATCTGCGATGGCTTCGCTTTCCATGCAACAGCCAACGAATCTTACGTGAGTTTATTATTTTTGATATCTCGTACACATATTTAGTATTATTACTATTACAATTCAACGGTACATTATTAAATATCGTTGAGTACCTAAGTGATGAATATATAAAAACGTATACCGAAATATCGAAATCTGTGCGAAAATAATTATCTCCTTTCAATTATTTCTAATTGATTTAGAATCTCTTCTAATTTAAATACTCGTCGACTAATTAATTGCTATTAAATATTAACGAAAGCATCTACTCGTTTCGTTTCTCATAGAACTACGCCGGATCATTCCCGAGAAGTCTCTGAGGAACCGATGGAGCAAGATGAGGCAAAATGAAGCGTATTCGTTTAGATGTTAGCGATCATCGATCATGTTGAAAACGAATTGAGAAACGTCGTGACCGGAGCTAGGAACCGAAAGCATGGAAACGAGAATGTCTCGTTTTCTCAAAGATACATGTAGATCATGGATTCGGTATGTTACATTTGGAAAGATAATCCATGAAGAGTCTACGTTGATGAGATCATCGACGTGTCTTTTGTAAGTCGTCGATGACCCTTTGCTGGCGTTTTTTGAAAGACAACAAACCATTGGAAAAAATGTGAAATTTTTGTCGAGTTAATATCGTTCATGAACGAGTTGTGTAATGCGAGTACTATCCGTGTAAGATTACTACGAGCGGAAGAGCCGTTATTTGTCGCTTCTTATTGGGTAATCTAACTTTGTTTTTTTTTCTCTCTCTCTGACATTTTTCCTTTTCTTTTCTTTTTTTGTTTCATTTTTCTTTTCTCATTCTTTTTATTTAATTGTCCATCACAGAGTATACGATCCATTTTCGTTGTAAAAAGTTGTAACTGTATAGACACAGTTTTTTCAAAGGAAAAGGTTAATGTACGGAAGAAATGGTTGACGGTCCTCCGTTCACATTGGAAGTCTGTTATTGAGAACTTCTTACCAGTGTCTTACTAATCAACAACGAAGGATCCCGAGGTTTGAGATAAGGAAGAAATGAATTGTCAACAGGCACAAACATAATTCTTTTATCAACGATAATATTATATAGAATTAATAAAAAAGAATTGACTCTTAAAGACAATTAATTATTTCGTGCTGAATATTTAATGCATCGAAACAACTTACTTCTTCTTTGTCTCTTCTTTTTTATTTTTATTTCTTTTCCAATCCAATTGCAATTCTATTAAAGAATTGTGTTATGTGTCGTTGACAGTGTTTGGAGCGTGCTTATTAAGGAAAAAAGGTATACATATATATTTCCGATACAACGTTATATATATATGTATGTATATATATATATGTATATATATATATATACACATATACATATACATATACATACGTACACATAAAATACAATCTTATGCTTATCGTACTTGCTTTTCATATACGTTATGAAATCGTATTCTACATCTTATACGTACATAAAATTTAAAGTAAGCGAGAGCGAGAGGGAAAGAGAGAGGGAGAGAAGGAGAGAAGGAGAGAGGGTGAGAGAGAGAGAGAGAGAGGGAGGCTTGGAAACAGGGAGAGGGAAAGAAGAATGCATATAAGACTTCGCGAGCAGATTAAAGAATTGTCACATTTCTACAGTGAATTGTACAATTAGGTCACAATTAATCTATTGTTGGATCTACTCTGTATATCAAAGAAAATTTTGCCATTATTGGTGTAAATAATTTTGTTTTGTATATAACGATATTTCATTGTTACATTTAATGTATTTCGTATTAACCCTTTGATTGCAGCACATTTTAACTGGAAATTATCTGCTGTGTGCTATACAATGACATTTACATAACGTGATGCAAGTTGAAGAATACATTATAGCCATCATTATACCTTAATCATTCATTATTACTTAATCGGTTGACACGCAACATGTAAACTATATTCGTATTCAATTTTATTATCAATTTAAGCAAACAATGGATGTTTTGTTTCCTACAAAATTTATTGGACATACACTTGCGCCTTTCATCAGTAATCAACAACTTTTTGAAAACGTATATATACGTCTTTTACAATAAAAGGGATTAAAGTAAGGTAAGAACAACGAATCGTACGATAAATTTAATTGATCGTTGTACGAATTTTTGAAGTTCTTAATTATATAATTCGTCTCAGGTTGCGTTATATATATATATATGTCATCGTTGTTTCTTAGCTCTCACTTTTATCTTGCACGCGAAGTCTTTCACGCCATTGGCTGGCTAGATTGCATTGATATATCAGGATTTGATAAGTGTATTAAAAAGACAGTAGAGTTAAAGATACATTGTTCGTCTTCTGCCAAAAGGAAACAAGAAAAAAGAAAGGAGAAAAAAAGAAAAGAAAATGCAAAAAAAAAATAATAAAAATAAAAATATGGCAAAGATACTACGTGCGTTGTGCTGGTCACTGGCGCTTTGTTTTCACCTACATACATATATGATTTTAATCTGTTAGAAAACATTCTTATTGTCGAAGAAAAAGCTGTCATGGCACAGCCGGAAGTCCTCGTGAACGGTAGTGTATCATAAACATATGAAACACTATAAAAGATTTTTGTATTATTTATGTAACACAACGGGCAATTAAGAATGATAGTTAATAATCCTCTATAAATTAATGTTACTTCGAGGTGAAACACTGTATTTGTTAAATGTTATTGTTATCTTTTTGTCACAAGTCACAATCAATGTTAAGTTCATATTGTAAAAGTTAATATTTCTTTAGTTTAAGTTTAGTATAATATGTTTTAAGTTTCACGTTAGATAATTTTTTGTTTGACAACAAACAAAAATTGAGTTATAGAGGATTAATAAAGAAGTGCATTTTTAGCGTGCTCGTTGGTATAAGATATCTTCGTGTTTATATTTGAAAACAATTATGATGAAGGTAGACGAGAACTTCGTTGATGAATTTTATAAAAGTTCTTTCTTCTTTCAAAATCATATACATTTTGCACAGTTTGTGTATTTATACCCATTACCAATGTACGTTCGCGAAGGCTATTATTATACGCTCAAACGTTTTTAACAATTTCTGATCATCCGACATCTCTCTTATCGTTGGAATGATTAAATTTTTCGCTTTAAGATAATATTTGTAACGCGGTAGAAATGACAACGGTATTATTAATAATTATACATGTGCGTGCTCGATTATATCCCTTGGACGGTATTACAAAACAAATTCCGTGAGATATGAGAATTTCTTGAGATATAATTAAAAAATTAAGTAACACTTTATTGGATATAACGACACACGTTGCGCGTATTTGTGTTAACGTTTCATGTGTTTTATTATTACCGTGTAAAAATCGTCATAGGAGACACTGCCAAATTGAACCATGGCATAATGTAAAACGTGTAACGAGTTTTCGTTTATATTTTTCGAGCATGCAAAGATGCACCGATGTATTAACTATCCCGTAATCCGTTGCAATTTTAATGACGTTAGATATTTAAAAAAAAAAATATTATATATGTATCAGATTGTCCTTTGTATTTTGTCTGTTGAAAAAACCTTTCACGATGATTTCATTTCTTACTACGGACAAAGGCTGGTGTGATTTTTGTGATATTTTGTAAAAAGGTTTATTAACGTATGGTTAATGAAGGATGTAACGTTGTCGAGGAATGCGGGAGAGTTAGAGAGAATGTTAGAAAGAAGAATGTGTGAGAGTTAGTGAGAGCTAGTAGTGAGAGAGAAAATGGCAGAGAGACAAGGAGGATAGGAGAAAAATATACTTCAGATACAAGCATTTATTTTTGTGTCATGCATTTTACGAAAGCAGAGATGAATTTAAGAACATTTATTGATATAATAAAAAGAACGAATTAGAAGAATATATTGTATATGTAAAGTGTTTGGCATACAAACGAAATAAAAAAAATATATATATATATTATATATGAAATATATATATATATATATATAATATATATATGTACATTATATAGCTGTATATCTCACGATGAACAAAAAAATGGATATATCGTTTATCGCAAGAATCTCAAGTGTTTGTTAAATGTTGTCCCTAGATATTTACACAAATGAAAGAGAACAAGAGCAATGTTGAATTATTGAAAAATTCATTTGCAGTGTATTTTCAATACGAGCCCAGCCTATGTGTGTGTATACATCAATTTACGATAACAATCTAACCAATGAAAACATCTAATAATTTTTGTAAGAAAATCGGTTTTAAGTGTATATCATTCGAACGGATGATAAATTGATTTTATTGTAACATTATGGTAAATAATCTTATATAGACAAGTGTATTTAACTATCTATAATTTAAGAACGAGTCGAATGAGCGACTTGTTGTGATTGTTAAAGCAATCATAGCGGCGATGCAGGTGCGAAACTCGAACTTTTTGTACAATACAAATTAATAGCGACGGGAAATTAAGTTTTCGTCGTAGGCCTACAGAATATGTACTTCACTTATGGCCGGTGTTAATGATGCAAAGATGTCCTGCGTCCTTTTTTTTTCTTTTTCTTTTTTGTTTCTCTGTTCTTTTGGTTGATCTTATATCGACACATTTTTAATCTATTATTTGATAAATTATTCATTACGATCATTCAAAATTCTGTGAAAGTTTTTGTTCGATAGGGGAAGAAACCGATAACATTCCTGTATCATTTATAACGGAGCGATACAAATTAGATATAAGTGATATTACGCTACATTAAATGCAGAATATAACATGAAGATAACCGTTATAAGAAAATATTGTTACATGGATGCGAATATGATGTCTTTAAAGCATAAGTTTAATGCAATAGCTATACATTTTTTATGTATATAAATGTACTTCGTAATATAATTTTAAATAAAAAGTATAGTCATTGTGTTACATGATGATATAACTTAGCTAATCATATTTTACGTGGCTATAACATGCAGCACCTTCGTGATTTGTTAAATCTCATACTGAAATTATATATACAGGATGTGCAGTTTAAATGTATATACGCGATAATTTCTCTAAGTATTAAAAATGCAATAAATTTTTTTGCATGTTTAATATTTAAGGAAAGTATCGTGTATATATATATATAAACCGAACATTTTGTTTGTATATTCGTAGACTATTTCCTTAATAATTATATTTCCTTTCGGTGACGTAAAAAATAAAATTAAATTTTTTATAATATTAGAATACGCGTAAGTACCGTTTTTACTACGATTCCAAATAAAGGTAATTCAAATGATTATAGGACAAATAGTTAGGAGGCACGTACTACTTAACAGGTAATAGTATATATCTATCTATATGTATATATATATATGTATATTTGTATATATATATATATATTCATATATATCATAATATTAAATTTAAACTATTTATATACATATAAATATTTCAGATCAAATATTATTATTTACTATTTAATTAATAATACATTTATAAGATAATAATACAATTTATTTTAATTGTTCACAGAACCTACGTGCTTTTGGACTTTACTTATGTGTTATGCCTTTAACGAAGTCCCATGCACATCGTTGAAGAAAACCAATTAGAAGCACCGCAGCAAACGGACTTCCTTCGTTCCTGAACTGGAAACACTTCATTGTATATTTCTATACCCTGAAGATCACATGTAATTAAGCTGAAGTGCCGAAAAATTGGAACATCAGAAAAAAATACAAAATGAACCATCTATCGGAGTTTATTAATCAGAAGAACTTCAAGACCGAAACGATTTAACTGCGAAATTTATCATAGTATCTCAAATACTTTATATCCCAGTTTTAATTCTAGATAATAGTTTATTCATATAAGTACCTTGTAACTGTTTAATAATATAACTGTAATGATAAAATAATACAATAAAAATAATGTTTAAAGTTATAAATTGTTTTAAATATTTTATTATCCTTACCAAAAAAATCCAAATACCCTCCTTACCTAAAATCCTAAAACAGCCCTTACCTAAAAAACACCAAGTACGGTCCGAAAAAAATTTGATTTCACCAAAATAAGAAATATACAAAGGGATGGCATGATTTTCTGCAATACCTCTTCGCACATCATGTGATCCTAATACAAAACTCGGTTTGCGGGAAAAATT